>NW_020954619.1:20520744-20780685 GCF_900497805.2 Vombatus ursinus
GTGTGTGTGTGTGTGTGTGTGTGTGTGTGTGTGTGTGTGTGTGTGTGCGTGTGTGTGTATCTGTGTGTCTGTGTGGTGGGGAAAATCACATGAACTAAAGATCTCATCAAAAGACAGAGATAGGTAACTGAGCTGCCAAAACCAGGTTGCCAGATTGAATCCATTCAATAGGATCAAGAATTTATGATTCAAACAGCTTTGGTTCAAATCGGAGTCTATGTATCTATATCTATATCTATATATATTGATGAAAAAGACACCTTTTTTTTTTGTAAGATTAAGGGTGAGGTAATTAAAAGAGCATTGGGCTGAAAATGAGGAGACCTGGGCTCTCACCATAGCTCTTTTCCTAACTAGCTATGTGGCCTTAGGTAAATCACAACTTCTCTGGGCCTCACTTTATTAAATCTGGAAAAAAAAAAAAAAAGCAAGGGTGGACTACATGACCTCTAACAGTAACCAAATGTTCGTAAAATGCTCTGGAACATCCTGGGCTGCCAAGTCATTTATTCTACTAACATTGGGAGGTGATTAAATAATAGAATCACTAAGTCCCTAAGTGGTATTTTTAAACAACACAAAATGCCTGTCAATAATATTTGAATAGGCACACCAGAAAACTAATTCAATCTCAGGTTGCATTCACTGTGGAAAGAGTAGTGTCCAGAACTGCAGAGGTAATAGTCATGCTCTACTTTTTGTTACTCTGACAAGATCTGGACTGTTTTGTTGAGTTCTGGGTACCCCATTTTAGAAAAGACCTCGGTAGGTTGGAGAGTATCCAGAGGAGAGAAACCAGGCTAGTGAAGGGCCTCAAAGGTATGCTATATAAAGATACGTTGAAAACACTAGGGAAAATGGAACCTAAAAAAAAAAGTGCTAGGGAAACAAGAAGCTATTTTTCAAGTCATTTTCTACCATAAAAGATGGTTTCAAGTTATTTCCCATAGCTTCAGAAACAAGAAGAAATGGGGAAGCTACAAAGAGGCAAATTAAGCTTTATAGAAGGAAGAAAAAAAAAACTTCTAGCAATTAGATCTATTCCAAAGTGGAATAGGCTGCCTTGGGTCTCACCTCACTGGAGTGTTTCAAGCCAAAACTGGATAACTGTTTGCCAGACAGGTCAGAGAGAGAGTACTCTTTTTCAGGTGCTGATTGTCAGGGACAGGGAATCTGTGTCCTCAAGGCCGCAGGTTCCCCACCCCTGGACTAGATAGATGGTCACTGAGGTTCCTTCCAATTCTGAAATTCTGTGATTCTGTAAAAGAACTGTATAACTAAGTTCACTCTGATAATGGCAAAGTTATTAAAGACAGAACATCACTTCCTAGCTTTGTCTTGGTGGAAAGTGACTCTGGAACTACATTATGTAACTTCATATTTGAAGGGCACATTATAAACAGCTGGACAGTATACAAGAACATATTCTGGGGAATCGTTATTTCAAATTTTTCATTGAATTGTTATGTGAATTCAATTCAGCCAACATTTTTAAAGCATCTTTTGTGTTCAAGGAACTAAAATTTCACCTAACAGGAAATAGGCATAGATAAGCCATATCCTAAAGTCATGTAATTAATTCATAGCACTCCGTGGATTAGGGTTCATTTTTAGAATCTACCTGTAGCAGAATCTCTAGTACCATTTCATTTTATTATAAATGTGCTTAGGGAGTACTTAAAGAAAATGGAACAATGCTACCAAATGATAGATTAATACTACCACAGGTAAGTTTCTGTCATACTTGGGAAGGGAAAAACACAACATCAATGGATTTGGGTGACCTAGCAATGTGACACGCAGATGAAAAGACCTATGAAATCTTGGGTTACATTAAATGAGGTAGGGTTTCCAGGACTAATGAGGTAGTAGTCTGTCTATACTCTAATCTAGTCAGATATCAGCTGGAGTGTTGTCTTACATTTTGGGTGCAGTGTTTTAAGGACACGGAAAAGCTGGAGAGCAGCCAGTTGAGGACAACAAGGGTACTAAAGACCTCGTCAAATGAGATTTGGTTGAAGGAACAGGAGCTGTTTAGCCTGGAAAAGAGATTGCTCAAGGGGTTATGATAGTAATGTTCAAATATATGAAGGGCTATCACATGAAAGAAGGATTACATTTGTTCTGTTTCTCCCCAGAGGGTTACTATGAGCGAAGAGCAAAAAAGTTGCGAAGGCAAATTTCAGCTTGATTTCATGAAAAATTTCCTGATAATTATAGCTATCCCAAAGTGGAATGAACTGTCTTGAGAGATGAGTTCGTTCTCATTATGGGTCTTCTAACAGAGGCTGGTTGACATGCTTGATCAGAAGTTGGACAACTGGGTATACCTTTCCTATACTTGATTGAATTAGATGGTTACTGAGGTCCCTTGCAACCTTGAAATTCTAAGCTCCTTCCTGTGATTCCCAGAACCTATCTGGGCTTCAGGTCCCTCAATTGCAAAATGAAATACCTGGACTTGATGACCTCTGAGATACTAAACAGAAAGATTTGTATAAATCCATGAAACTATAAATAAATCCACTAGGTAAAAATCTCTCAGGCAGCATATTTGTGCCTCTATGTCTTTTAAATTTCCAGTAAATGAGGATTCTTTAACCTGAAGCAGATACTGTATTTTTTCCATCTCCTAAAGGGCATTCTTTCCATAGCGGTTTGCATACCACAAGAAATACAATACTTGTTCAGTTCTGTTTGACATGATCACTGAAAACATTGAAATGTAGCAGACTGACCTCCACTCTCTCTCCCCACGACTATTCATTTAAGCCTGTTTACCTTTTAAAAACACATTTCCTAATACACAGCTTGTCTTCACAAAAGTCTGTTCACGTAATCTGCAATAGCTGAGAATGTTCCGTGACCTCTTCTTGACCCACTGACACAGCTGTAGGTTTTGTCATTTTCTGAAGACAATGCCTTGTATAGCATTTCAAATACACGGAGTCACAACGTTTATTGTTTGCCAGATGGACTGTGAAACGTATGCTAATGTCCATAATAGGATTATACAAAGTTGTTTATTGTCTGAAAATAATATGAGCATTATCCTCTGTGCTTTTTATTTTTTAAAAAAAGGGTTTTCCCTTTAAAAGGAATTAGGAAGTCCAATTTTTATTGCTTTAAGTAAATATCAGTTTTCAGCTTTACAAATGGTGATTCTCTGAGGTACATACTTTAGTGGTATTAAGGGTGGAAAACAAGAAGAATTTGCTAGGTAAACGAAAGCACAAAGAACATTATAATATGCAGTCATTCATGGCAACTTAGTGCACGTACATATTTCTCATTACAATTGAACTCAATGATTCAACTTCATTATAACGCCAAGCCATAGGACAACACGGCCTGGCCCCAGTTTATCTTTCCAGCCTCACTGGGTGGATATTCTACACGCTTCCATATTCTGTGACCCAGCCAACTTGATCTCTCTGTTTTTCACTCACTCTCCATGCTTTTGCATTGGCCATCCTCCATGCCTGGAATGCACTCGCTCCTTACCTCCACCTCACAGAGTTCTCCTTTTCTTTTACCGTACAACTCTGTCAATATGTTATGCATAAATTCTTTCTTGATCTTTCAGGTGCTAATTTTCTCCCTCCCAAACTACTTTGTATTTAAATTTATTATGTGTGTATATGAATTTCATATTTATGCTAGATATATTTTTATATGAACAGTTGTCTCCTCCACTAGAATACAAGCTGACTGTGAGTTGGTGTGGTTTCATTCTCTATAACTCTAGTGCCTAGAACAGGGCTTGGAACTTAATAAATGCTTGATGACTGATTGATTGAATATGGAACTCAGAGATAGAGGGCATGGTTTATGCCTCTAGAAACAGTGTCTAAAACCTAGTACTGTTTGCCTTGTTTGTTCCATTTTATGGTAGTGACTGTCAAGGTATGATCAAAGATATAAAGATGTATAAAGAAGTTCCTGCCCTCCAAGAGTTTGATTAGTATCAGCTGAGTGATTAGACCAAAAAGACAAAAAGTCTGAAGAAAAAGAGCTCACATATGACTGGGATGATCAAGGAGGGTTTTCTGAAAGAAATGATTCTTGGCCTGGACTTTAAAAGATAAGGAGCACTCCAAAGGTGGAGATGGGTTTTAGGAGGTCATTTTATATAAAGGGAACATCATGAATAAAGAATGTGAAGTTGGAAAGCACAAAGCACAACTGAAGGAACATTCAATAGATCAGTTTGGCTGTAGTGCATAGTTCTCTAAAAGAAACTGTGGCAGGTAAAAATGAAGAGAGAGTTTTGGGAAAAGTACAGAGATCCTTGAATGCCAAGGTAAAAAAATTGAACTTTGCTCTGTAAGCAGTAGGAGGGATGCATACATATTATTACATGCACACATGTGTCAATTAGTTATCAGCCATAAAACTGATCAAGAACAGAGTCAACAGCCTTTTTTTTTCCTATATAAAATTCTGTGATATGATAGAAAGAACACCCAATTGGGAAACCTTCATTGAGGAGCTCTTTCTGATAATGATATATGTTGATTAAGTAAATCACGGCCCAAAGAGATAAAGGGACTAACCCAAGGTCACACAAACCACCTGCAAGAAAGAACTATATTCTCCTAACTTCCAACCCATTGATCTTTCCATTATATCATGAGTTTCTATATAATAGAACAAGCAGCAAACTTCATGTCAAGAGAAACGTGGATTCAAATTTTATTTCAGATACTCACTAGCTGTATAACCATGGGTAAATCACTTCAACTCTTTGAATGTCAATTTCTTCATCTGTGAAATAGGATTAGTGTATCTTTTTTTTTAAATGTACTTGATAGAGTTGTTGTGAGGCTTAAGGTATATAATGTACGGTGACCTTAAAGTGATATACATTAGTTACTATTACTGTTGTTCTTCTTCTTCTTCTCATCTTATGATTAAGTGCAGTTAGAAATAGTTCTTTGACAGATTAGTATCTTACTATTATTACTCTATGTTTAATGTTCAACAGACTATTACACAGGTATAAAAATGATTGCTTTTTTAGTAACTGAATAAAAAGTGTTGAGATTTAAGTTTATATGCTGGAGGCTTACTAAATGCACCTTCTGGGAAACTCCAGGAGTAGATGGGGCGATAGAAATGCTATATATTTCTTCTTGTTCCCACATGGTTTTGGTTTCTTATGTTAAATTTTTGTGCTTTGAGAGCTGTTCATCCACACAGTTTGGATGTTATCAATAGTTGACTGATAACGTTCCTTTAAAAACACTGTCTTTAGGTTTTTATGGGTCAATATGGGTGGAAATAATGCACTATTGCTCCTAAACTATGGCCCATTATGGTCAAGTCTCTAAAGAATATAATCTCATTTTATCCTAATTGCTCTTGTAAATATTCCCTGAAAGATATCACTTTGGGGGTGGGGGAAAGTATCTGAGAGATAAGGACATTATAAAATGGTAATATTTTTCAATTTGTTTGAGGTTTTCTGTCAGTCAATAAACATTTATTAAATGCCAGTTATTTGGCAGACACTGTGCTAAGTGCTGGAAGTGCAAATACAAAAAAGTCTGAAAGCATGTGCAATATGTAACAACCATAGACCTCCCACCTCCACAAAGGGGTATGTTGGGATTGTCTTTTCATATCTCTTCATTTGCGTTATGCTTGATCTTTATAATTTTGTTACATTCAATTTAGATTTTTTTTGGGGGGGGTGTAGTTGTTCTTTCCATTTACATTGTTATAGTTACTATGTTTATTTTTTTCTTGATTTTGGTTGTTTCACCTTGCATCAGTTCATATAGATCTTTCTATGCTTCTCTGTATTTATTTCACATGTAATTTCTTACAGTGCAATAATATTCCATTACATTCACACACCACAATTTGTTTAGCCATTCCTAATTGATCGGCATCTGCTTTGTTTCCAGGTCTTTGCTATCACAAATAAATACAATGGTGACTTTTTCATTAATAAGTGTGTTTGCCTATATGTAGACAAAAAAAGGAAAGCTTTAATGTGTCTTCCCACCATTTGTTCCCCAATGACTGGTCTCTTCTTTAAATGTAAGCAGATAATATATAAATCTTCCCCATTCAGATCAGTCATCACGAAGACCGCCCTTCTAGATCCGTACTCCTTTGGCATAGAAATTGCCCTGGATAATTGTAAAACTGGGCCATCGCATGAAAAAATGTCAGCCAAGCTGAGAAAATTCACTTTCACTTGAGAATTTGATTTCAGAAAGGCCACTGCACTCTCTATGGTGCCAACTTTCTTCTTTATAAAATTAGATTATTCGTGTCCTAGCTTTAGTTGACTGGGTACCACAGAATTAGCTTCTTTCCAGTGCCAAGAGGCTGCTAAGTGGCAAAAATGCAAGGAATGAACACAAGAATAACAAATTAGAGATGATAGCAATCACCATAGTGGGAGGTTAAGGTATTTTTTAAAAGAGTGTCTATTAATTTTTAAGTGAAAAAGAAAAACTAGAAAGCTCAAAAAATAAATATTTTCCATAAAAAGTGTATTGGGTTATGGTGAGTCCATTTAGGGTCTTGTTCAAGGGGATTTAATTGGGTACCACAGTGTCAAAAGAACTTTGTCGATGCTAAGTGCAGTGCCAATAATGAAGCGTCAGTTTAACTTTTAGCAAAAGATTAAAAAATAAGTACAAGGGAGGGGACTCGCAACAAAAGAACAGACAACCAAGTTGTGAATTTATCAGAAACAAGTTTGTTTCCCCCCCCCAAATAAAACATCAAGATATCAATACAAACTTAGCCTTTAAAGTAAAATGAAGTCAAGCCAAGTCAGTTAGCATTCATGACCTGCTTTCTATGTACCAGGCATGGTACTTAGCATTAGAGATACAAAGAAAGACAGAAACACTGTATCTGCTCTCAATGACCTTCCGTTCTAATGGGGGATACAACATGTAAATAGCTATGGAAATTACGTATAAATATATACACATTCAGGTACATGTTTGTGCGTCTAAATACACACATATGTATATATACATATATGTATACACATACAGATAGCGAAAGTGAAAAAGAATGTCAAAAGGAAAGGACTGGGGAGGAGGAGGCGAAGAGCAGACAGGAATGGAAAAGAATTTCTTCAGGTAAGATAAGTCAGGTTTTGAGCTGAGCTTTGAATGAAATGAAGGAAGCTAGAAACAGGAGGTGAAGAGGAACATCCTGACATGAGGAATGATCAACACAAAGGCAAATATTAGGGAGATGGAATGTTGTGTGTGAGGAACAAGTAAGCTAATATAACCAGGAGAGTAAAGTTTAAGAAGATTTGAAGGTTCCAGGTTGTGAAGGCCTTCGATGAAGATGCATGTCAATAAGACAAGAGAATAACTTCTTTCTGCATATATCTCAACAAGCACTGGTAATATTTGGCATTGGAAAAGTCTAGAATATTATAACAACATAATAATTGAATCTTTCCATGGGTCTGTCCTCCACAGACTAGTAAATTAGGAAGACAGACCTGTGGTTGAAAATCTCAAGCTCTCCCTCTCTACTGAGACTTTTCATACAAATAAATGACAGAGGGAGATAGATAGATACACAGAGAGACAGAATTAGAGACAGAGAAACAGGTAAAGACAGAGAGACAGCGACAGGAATTGAGAGAGAAAAGAAGGTCTGTAGACAAATTTGCCAAAGTGAAATGCGGGACTTAAAGTGATTAGAAAAGCATGGAACCATGGAAAAGACATAGGGGAGGGGCTATGAAATATTTCAGAACTCTCTACTCCAAATAAGAAAGAATGGAAGGATTTGATAAGCCTTTGAACTGCACTCTTGAAAACCAGACCATTAGATTTTGTGATAAGGAATCAGGCCAGCATCTCACACTGTGGAAAGAATAAGTCTGTTGTTTAGAAGCCCTTTAAGAACAAATTCCAATTCATGAAGCCAGAATTCATTTTGGATGATGAGGACTCCAACCAACTTTCCAGCTGGAAAGAGAAGCCCCAATTTTGGATGCAGAGCTCCCCATGAATCAGGCTACACAGCTATCTATGGACACAAGTTCCCCTGGCCATTCTACAACCAACCAACCAACAGGAACTCTATGGCAAAATATCAAGGGAAGCTATTGGCCATGTGGGCCTGGCTTTAAACCCCATGCTTTGTCAATGAGCATACTGATCAGCTTCTTCATCTTGTCCTAGAGTGACAGAACCTTCTGTTATCTGAGCCTATGTAACATTATTTTCATTAACTCCTCTATCCACTTCACTGGTTCTAAGTGAAAGCAAACTTTTAGTCTTCATCACCTCTCTATCTACCTCTTTTCTGCTCTGAATGCACTTCTCTTTTGCCAGGATTTGAAGGTGGAAAACAACTCTAACAGGATGTTTTAAGCAGAAAAAAAAAATTGTCTGCCCCCTCTATCAAACATGCTCAGGCAGACTTTGTTCTTTCATTAAAATTTGCCTGCCCCAGGTCACATTTTCTCAGGATTTTGTTCTCTGCCTTAAAATTTGAGGTCTTACAAATTTGCTTTTATGTTACCTGTGCCAGGAAACACTATGAAATATCAATTTACTGTTGGGAGGCTAACTGCAATATCATAATCAGTGATTATATCTCATTATCTTCTCTATGAATGAAATCTTCTCATGAGTGAGTAGTATCAACAATCCCTCTTCCTTCTCTCCTCTTTAACTTCTTTCTAATAGCATATTCTCTTCTTCCTCAAATCATATCTTCTTCCTCCTTGATTCTCTTTTCCCACTCATAGGGTCACCATTCTCTCAGATTCAAAACTTGAAAAACCTGTCATTTAAAAAAAATATTTTCCTTTCTATTACTGCCCCGATTCAGTCAGTTTACTAGATCCTTTTAGTTTGCCTTCATCAGTTCTCTGAAATACCTTCTTTTCCATTCTTACTGATATGATCATTTCCAGGTCCTTATTACATTATCATGATTACAACAAATTCCTCACTGGTACCCCTGCCTTTGGTTGCTTTTCCTTTCTAATCTATCATGCATATTTTTTCCTGATTGATTCTCTTGAAGTAAAACTGTGATTGTGTCACTCCTTGAGCTTTCCCACCTTGGTTCTTTTACTTATGCAATTCTCTCTCCCTGTCCCACAATCTCTGCTAATTGAAATCCTACTAATCCTTCAAGGCCCAGCTTAAATAAAGCCTTCTCCATGAAGTCTCCATGGTCAGCCCAACTCTGGTCAATGACCTTCCTCTGAACTTTGTCACTTGTATAACACATATACACATTACCATATATTTTAGCTACTCAAATTTCTGTCTTATACTTTGATTAGAATGAAAAAAAATCTTTTGGGTAAGAACAACTGGTGTGACAAAAATGATGGGAAATTCATATCTGCTAAATGAAAAATGAGAACTCTACAAGGTTTACCAGCAGCACAGTTCATCCTTCTCTACAGCATTTAACTCCATCAAAAGTAAAGTACAAGTGAAGTTTAGAGAGATGTAGGATTCTTGGCTCAGTAAGAAGGCAGATGAAATTCAGTTTCATGCTAGTAGTAGCAATCCAAAGTGCTTTTATGATGCCTTAAAGGCTATTTATGGGCCAAAGACCTATGGTGCACCTCAACTACTCAGTGTAGATGGAGCCACATTGATTAGTGATGAGCATATGATCATGGAGACATGGGCTGAACACTTCCATAGTTTTCTCAACAGACTGTCATCAATTAATGCTGAAGCCACTGACCATTTGCCTCAGGTTGAAGTCAATCCCCCTCTACACAAATTTCCAACTCAAAAAGAGGTTTTGAACACCGTTAGGCTTCTCTCCTGTGGCAAAGCACCAGGTGCTGATTCTATTTCAGCTGAGGTTTACAGTGTGGAGGGTCCATTTCTCATATAAAAGCTGACTGAAATTTTCTGGGTTATATAGCAACTCCCAGGAGTTCAAGGTTGCCTCCCTTGTCTATCTTTATAAAGGTAAAGAAAAATATGTGATAATTGCTGGGGCGTCTCGCTCATAGTCATTGCTGGCAAGATTCTTGCCAGAGTCCTCCTTAATGGCTGATCCTTCACCTGGAAGATGGCTATTTACTTGAGAGTCACTGTGGTTTCAGAAAGGGCTGAGGAATAGTCACTATTGTGTTTGCTGCCCAACAACTCCAGGGGAAATGCCAGGGGCAGAACAGAGCTCTGTATACAATGTTTGTCCATCAGACCAAGACCTTTAATACCGTTAGTCATGAGGGCTTATGGAAAATTATGTTAAAATTGTCTAGAGAAGTCCATCAGTATTGTATGTCAATTTCACGATGGCAGGCTTGCCTGCAATTTCCCAGTCATCAATGGAGTGAAACAAGGCTGTGTTTTTGCTCGCATGCTTTTTAGCATGTTTTCAACAATGTTGTCAAACACCTTCAAAAAGGATGAACACAGAATCAAGGTCAGCTACCACATTTATGGTAATGCTACAATACTACAACCAACATTAGAGGGAATGTTTGTGCATGATTTTTTGTTTGCAGATTATTGTGTACTCAATGCAACAACTGAAACTGAGATGCAATAAAGTATGGATCAATTTTCTGCTGCTTGTGCTAATTTTGGCCTAACAATTCACACCAAGAGAACACAAGTGCTCTACCAGCCAGCACCACACCATCCATACGTGGAACCATCTATTATAGCAAATGGAGAAGTTTTGAATACTGTGGATAAGTTCACTTACTTTAGCAGTGTACTTTCCAGGGATGTACACATAGATGATGAGATCACTATAAACATTGCCAGGGCTAGCTCAGTTATTAGAAGGCTCCCAAGGAAAGTGTGGGAGAGAAGAGGTATTGGACTGACTACCACACTGAAGGTTTACAGAACCAGTGTGCTGACCTCATTGTTGCATGCCTATGAAACCTGGACAGAATACCAGTGATATGTCAAGAAACTGAATTGTTTCCTTTTGAATTGTCTTGCAAGATAAGGACACTGAGGTCCTTTCTCTAACTAAACTGCCAAGTACTCAAACTCTACCGCAGAAAGCATAACTCCAGTGGGCTGGCTGGCCACATTGTCTGAATGCCAATGTAGACTTGCCTGAAAGACAATTTTATGGAGAATTCACACAAGGCAAGTGCTTTCATTGTGGTCAGAAGAATCAATATGGTATTTTTCTGTCTCTTGCAGGAACTAGAACTGTGCTTTGGAAATAGTTGGAATTCTATAGATATTTGTCGAGTAGTTGAATTTTAAAAGTGCAAGATTTTTATTAGACTGGTCTCCACCAAGATCCTATAATCACATAACTTTACAATTGAATAGGCCTTAGAGATCAGCCATTTCAACTCACATCTAAGTTGGAATCTCCTCTACAATATTCCTGATGAGTGAGTATCTAGGATCTGTTCAGTCATCCCAGTCATGTCTGACCCTTCATGACCCCATTTGGAATTTTCTTGGCAAAGATATTGGAATGATTTGCCATTTCTTTCTCTAGCTTATTTTACAGTTGAGGAAACTCAGGCAAACAGGGTTAAGTGACTTGTCCAGGGTCACACAGTCAGTGTTTGAGACCAGATTTGAACTCATTAAGATGAGTCTTCCTGCTTCCAAACCCAGTGTGCTCTATCCACTACACCACATAGCCACCCCTGCATCTGCTTAGATCTGCAGTAATGGGGAAGTCACTATAACACTGAGACAATTCATTCCACTCTGGAAGAACTTTGATTATTAGGAGGGCCATTGGCAGAGAGACCTGGGGCATTCTGCTAAAAGCTTCATTCTGGTTGGCATTGATCAATGTTAATATATTTTGGTTCCAATCATTCAACCAGCTGGGAATATCCTGACCCCTATTAGTATTCATTTCATTTCTCTCAGCCTTGTCCACAAAGATATTATGAAAGACTTTGTCAAATATCTTGTTGAAATTCAGTTGTACTCTTTAAAACACATTCCTTTTATCTGTCATTATAGAAATATTGTCAAAGAAAGAAATGAAGCTAGTCAACCAGAGCTTCTTCTAGAGGAACCTATGCTGGATCACAATGATCATGACTTTTTTCTTAAAGGTCTCACCAACCATCCCTTAAATAATATTATTTTGTCACCAATTGAAGTCATGACATGATACCAGCACTTTCATTTGAAGAATCTACCTATCACCTTTTGCTTTTGAAAATCACAACACTTGGTCTTTCTTCAATCCTACAGCAGCAACTTTCCCCTTCATAGAAGTTTTTTCAGGTGTTGCCAACAATTTAACAATCATATTGGGATTATCATTCTGGGCTATAATTTGAACCTCATGACTTGACCTCATTGAGAGGAATTAGGTGCTCTCTTATCATGCACCTTGGATTTCAATTCCCTATTAACAATGTTTGTTTTCCTCCTTCCTAGCCTGAAGCCCCACATTTTGTTTTCAGCAGAGTAAAGAGAAACAATATAAGAGTTTAGTAACTCTGCCTTCTTTCTGTCACCTATTATTTTCATCCTATCCATCTTGATAACAGTCCTTCCTATCCCTAGTTTTCCTCCTGGTTCCAACACGCACTAACTATAAAATCCATTAGCATTTATCTTAAGCATCAGCATGGTTTAAGTTTTAGCTTTCTTGACATGTATTCTTAAAAAGCTGTTCCACTCTAGTATTTTTCCTGTCCTTCCATCTTTTTATGTGTCTTTTCCAATATGAGTGGGGTCAACGAGTTCCCTATCAATGCACATGTACTATTTTGGATGACTCCTGACCCCCCCCATTTATTAATTATTTAAATTTTTTGAGTTTGTGTCATCAGAATTATGTTCCCAAAAGAATCCAATTTTTTGAAGAGCCAGCTTCAGGTAGCTCTTGAATCAGTCTATGATGAAGCACTGATTAAGCATTTACATTGTGCAAACATTGGAGTTTTTTTTTAAAGGTCATAAAATGGTTTTTGTCTTCAAGGAGCTCACAGAACATGAGATACTACCTTTGAACTTGACTCTACTGAGATCGAGGATGACTATATTTCTGCTTTTTCCATCTTTTTTCCTATTACTAATTCTAAGATGACAGGACTTCTAAAGTTTGCATAATATATACTTACTTCACCAAGCTCGATCAGAATCAGGCCTAGAATAGCAATTCCCCATCATAATTTCTTCCATCTTTTGAAGAAAAAGAAATTATCATTAAGGCAAGTCAAGAATTCATCAACTATGCTACTTTTTGGAGAGAGAGAGAGTGCTCTAGCAGATGTCCAGATAGCTGTAGTCCCCTGTAATACTATGTCAAACCTTCATGCCAAGTTTGTGATGTTTCCTAAATTCATCATTCATTTCCTTCTTCTGGCCAGAGTCTGTAGTATTCTCCCACAACAATATTGCTTCTGTTTCTCTCTCCATTTATCCTTGCTAAAATATTCCCTACCATGTTTCTTCTCCTTTCCAGTTCATGGATTCCCTCATTCAAGTATATCATTTTATATGCAATGTTCAACCTCTATATTTTATCTAGTCTGTCACTTTTGAATAAAGTGTATTGTTCTATTCCATTGCTCCAGTCATGATTCACACTCCAGTTCTTCTCAGTGATATATCTATGAGATAGGATTTATCTCTATGCATTATCTCTATGCATTCTCTATGCATTAGCTCTATGCAAAGATCACTTGACTTTATTAGCTACACTCTACAAATTTGTGTATATACATCTGAGGCCATGAATTTGAGTAATTGCCTTTAATTTTAAATATCATCTTCTTTCAATTACCAGGTTTCTGTGATATTCTTCCACCTACTTCATACCTGCGGTACTTGGCTTAATGGATGCATATTCAGTTTTCTACCTCCTCTCCATTTTCAGTTTCAAGCTGTCCTGATGGGCATGGTAAGTTGCCAGACATTTTCTTTCTGGCCTTCATTTGGGATTTGGGCTTATAGGAAGAAAACTTATTTTTTAAAGTTCTCATTTTATAAGTTTATTTACAGTTTGCTGTATTCATTTCACAAAAACATTATTCTGGTGTTGAAATATAAATAATGAAATTGAAAATGTTTTCAATGCTAGATATTTCATTTGATAGTTGTTTTTTTCAAAGAAGCCCTTGGACTGAATTTGGACTCTAGGCATGTCAATAAACACTACTAAGGTTACATTTTCATAACATTCATCATTTCAATTTGGAAATGTAGATACCAATCTATACTTTAGCATACCATTTTTCTCCAAATGAATATTTTCATCTGAAGAATAGATGGGAGCTTAGAATTCTGGTTTGTCAGTAAAACGTGCCTTAAGAAGCTTCCTTCCATAACCCTGAACTTTTTTCAAGTCAAGTTTCACAACATCTTATAAACTCTAGAAGAACCAAAAAGAAAAAAAAAGTATGTAAATACTTACCAGTATATGCTTCAGACAAAAACTGGCTTTGCATTGGGAATTTGTCGGTATAATCAGAGCCATAACTAGGGTGGGGTTACTGGATTTTTCCCCAGGGCATCAAATATAAAGGGTGTTGACAGAACTTTCAGTCCTTCAGCCGTATAAAAATAATAGTGTTTGGCACTTAGACAGAAAATTAAAATAGGAAGCTGCCAGTTGGTGGGATAGGGCAAGGTCTTTTCCTGGCCCCCTTTCAACTATACAGCATGTGTCAAACTTCTTAGAAATGGGCATTAGTGTCCCAGAGCCTCTGTTTCTCCTTACCAACAGAAAAGTGTACTGTACCACACTTCTCACCAGTTAACTGAGAGCATGTTTTGTGCCATTTGCCCTGCGCAAGGTTTCTGGTACTTTACCTGAAAGCAAAATTCCTAGTTATAGCTCTGCAAGGGCATAGAGAATATACAGGAAGGGGGAGCAGTCAACAGTATCAAAAGCTCTAAGGAGGGAGGAAGGATGGCAACTGAGCAAAAGTGACCAGATTTGGCAACTAAGAGATTATTAATAAAAATGGGGGAAGCAGGGTTTTTTCTGGGATTTGCCTCTGAAAGGGAGGACAGTAGCTTGAGGGAATCAGAGGGTCAAATGAAGGTTTTTAAGGATAGAAGAAATTTGAGTAGGTTTGTGGTGTTTATGTTCAACATTAGACCATCAATCAAGTTAAAATATGACTTGTCTTTGTATGTTATCAGCAATATCTCTATATACTTGTGGATATACATGTATATATTGGCATACTTATGAAATATGCATTATGATATTCAGACACACATAAACAACATGAATTTCAGTGTCTCAATAGAATACCAAATCTAACCACATTAAGAAGAATGAAGAACTTCAAATGAAATGGATGTCTCAGGTGATTCCATAAAAGAATCAAAAGGTAAGTCTTCCTGAAGCCCTGAGCTCTATAGTGAGCCAACCTCTTTCTGCCCATTTAATACTAAATTATTATTTCATTATGAGTCATAGAACACTATGACCTCTGAAAAATTTAAAATGTAGATCCCCAGAGGGCAAGGGGAAAAGCACAAGGTGTGTTAGTGGGCTTAAAAACCAATACAAACAAGGAATTATGATTAATTACTAAAGGAAATCATCAAAGAAATGTCTAAGTGAAAAAGAGGATGGATTGGTTAAGGAATAATCACTGGAAAGTATGTTTTGCCTACAGTGGTCCCTTTATTTTTATCATTTTTTTAAAAAAATTATACATAAAGAGTAAATGTTGAGTACTCAAGACAATTCCTTCAGTATCTGTACAATTTTTCAAACTTTTGCATTAGCCTGTTCCACTGTTTCTCAGAAAAACAGATAGCATTCAAAACTGTTCTAATAGTGTTGTGGCTTGTTGAATCAGGATAGCTGAGTTTGATACAAATTCAGTATCATCTCATTCAATAATTAACTCATCCTTTAGGACACAAGGAATAGTGTAAGTAAAATCTGATCTCATTGTCTGCTTTTCAGATATATTTTTCATCCAAGAAGTTTCTGATTTAAACAATGAACCATTCTCTTGAATAATGATGTTGCTGAGAAATGAGCATACACAGACCTCATCTTGTACCAAAACTCAAGGAAATGTCTTTGCTCAAGTTTTGCACATGACTATAGATTGAGTTAATGGTTACAACTTCCTTTCAACTTTTTCATCACTTGCCAACTCAGAGCCTTTTTCTCTTCTTTCCAAGGAGACTGAGTTCAATATTGATAATACCAAAATCTCTTTGTGAGATTATTTTGGGGCTCTTCACAATAATTATCCAACCCTTTAGACAGATGTCAACATTTTCTGGACTGTCAACAGTTGGGTTGATGAGATTGATTTTTATTCTCATTGTGGACGGGAGAAAGATCTAAAATCTTTTCAACGTCAAGAGAAAGAGAGTACATTGTAGAGTTTCATATGATGGGCAAAATCTAGATGACTTACGGTTGGTGTCACTGTAGTCCATTGGAGTGTTTGACTGTGGAGAGAAATAAACTTAAGTACATTATAAAGTGGGGCTTTGCTGTTAGTGAAAACACCTGAAGCAGACTTTCTCAGCAGGACATTAACTTAAAGTAGATGTTTGTTTCTGTTACCTAATAACAAAATCTGCCACTCACATAGTGCTTTAAAATCTGTAAAGTACATTATGTCTGTAAGTCAGTGAAGACCTAAAACGCTCTGTAAGGTAGGGGCTTATTATACCCATTTTATACATGAAGAAATACATTTCTTCAAAGCTCTGGTTTTTGCTGGTACTTAGACTTCAGAGTCCAAAAAACAATGTTTGTTAATGTAAAATAAAATTGTGAAGGGGATAACCAGATGGTTGAGGGCTCTTCCAGGTGAGAATAGGGGTTACCATTAATTAATTGTAAATAATTAATCTATTGACATGAGCCAAACTGTTAACTGTACTCTACCCTCTGGACATACAGATGTAAGTATATACATGCATGCGCACACACATACACATACACACCTGTTCCTTACTGTCACGTTGCTTACATGTCAACATCTACATTTGTAGAGAGATACAGGATTGGGGCAGTATAAAAATCAACCAGAGACGATTGGGTAGCATGTCTACTATGAAAAGGAAATGCCAGAGAAGGGTAAATTTTTTCATGGATAGTTGAAATGGAGAATTAACTCTAAGATGTAGTAATTAAAATTATATCTGTTTATTATAGGTATGAAGAAGATTGACCCTTTGAGAAGGGAAGTTGGGATAGACTCTACACCTGACAAGTATGAAATGATACATAAAATTACTAAAATATTTTGTTTGCTTGTTTTATAGGTCAGAAGAGTTAATGTGCAAGAAGGGCTTGCCTATAGGAAATGCCAATGTAAGTATTTTTTAACCTTTTAGAAAAGCAATTGTAACAATGATGTTAACATTATTAAAACAAAGGGTGGTTTCCACTGATTCAAGGCTCTGTCCAGCCACTTAAAGGCCCAACATGTGGCCCTTGCCTATCTTCTGTAGTCATTAAATATGTATTACTCACTCATTTCAGTAAATATATTAGAGCAAAGCTGGGTTTCATGTTAAAACCAACAAACAGCTATGACTTTCAAGTAGCTTATAGTCTAATTAGAGAGTTTAAAATCTAACAGCTCAGAAAAATGATTTCCACTAAAAACTAAGCTTTATTCTCCCTAGTTGTTACAAAAATTATATGTTTTTCTTTCTCCAGGTATGGGACTAGTCAGCAATCCAGAGTTTTCCCATTTCACAGTTGCAAAGGTAAAGCATGAGAAATCTGATTTCACATATTAAATCTAATGTGTCACACCCAAAGATTATATAGATTGGCTCATAAACTTAATTTAAAAAGTAGCATCTGTTTTTTTCCCATCCTCACAGCAATAGGACATGCCATGTGTATTTTGCTTTAAGTCTTATAAATGCTATTTTATGTTATTTCTCCAAATCCCAAAGTCATCAAGAATTAGCTACTTTATTCCATTCTCAACATGTCTGTTTTCAAGGAGTCCCTACATGTTCATTCTGATACTGCTCAGAGGAAAAGGCCCCAAGCCTTCAAATAAGACAAGAATTAGTCAGCACAGTGAATTCCCTGTGTGAAAACTCCCCCCAACAACACAGATTACAACCTGTCTGTGACTTAATAGATAAATCCAAAAGAGTTAATTGCCTGAAGTAGAAGAAAGTTAAGTGATTTGCCCAGGCTCATGTAGTTAATGTCAGGGGGAATTTGAATTCAGAACCTCTCTACTCAGGTCTTACCACTTGGTCCACTACAGCATACTACCTACATAAAAAAGGATGTACATGGTTTCAAATTGCTACCTTCTTTTTAATAATATCAACAGGGCAAGGTTTCAACAGAAGGAATAACCAAACAGAGAGAAAATGTCTTTCAAAATTGATAAGACCACCAATCGGCCTATCACTTACTTCTGCTGGCTTCAGTGCCCTCATCTGTAAATGAGGATAATAACAGCACCTAACTCACAGGGTTGCTGTGAGGACCAAATGACATATCAATTGTAAAGTGCTTAGCACAGTGCCCAGCAAATAATAAGAGCCGTATAAATGTTCACTGTTATTGTTATTGTTGTGTCTTTATCGTCTGGAATTCTGATTTTGCCATTAATTCACCCTGTGAATGAGGAACCATTGGTTCCTCAACAGCAAAATGAAGAGGTGGAGGAGAAGCCTGCTAAGATCCTTCCCAGCTCCATTACTCTGTGATTCTAGCAAATAGGAAGATTTGACATGAATAAAGAGAAGAAAGAGAACCAAGCAGAACTTCTCCGTACATTCAACTTGATTACTGACCACACAATCTAGCATCTATGCCTTCCATTTCTCTCACTGTTTCTTATGGGTCAGTAAGTCAATCAATAAATCAATCAAATGATAGGCATTTATTAGGTTCCCATTAAGTTCCAGGAACTATGGTAGGTATCTGGGGGAGGGTGTCTAAAATTAAAAGTAAAACAGTCTTTCAAGGCAGTTAAAATTTTCAGAGGAGACTACATGTGCATGTATTGGGATATACAGAATATATAAAAGGTAGTTTAGGGAGGAAGGACACAAGCAACTGTGCAGCTGTGGTTAGGGATGGGTTAAGAAAGGCTTCATCCAGAAGGTGGTTCTAAAGCTGAGCCTTAAAGGGAATTAGGGATTGTACAAAGTGGAAAGAATGAGCATATACCTGTAAGGATGGGGGATAGCCAGTGAAAAGGCACACAGACAAAATGGTGTGTGTGTGTGTGTGTGTGTGTGTGTGTATGTATGTGTTTATACACAATAGCAAAAAGACCACTTGGCTAGTCCCTAGAATATGAGTAGGAGAGTAATATATAATGAAACTGGAACATGAGGCCAGGCTGTGAAGGGATTTAGAAGCCACAGTGAGGAGTTTATATTTGATCCTAAAAGCAATAGAGACCACTGGACTTTATTAAGTGTGCTTAAAACTGGAGTTTATTGAAGTGACATGATCACACCTGTGGCTAAAGTGAGAGAAAAACACTTTGGCAGCTGGAGTGGGGAGAGACAAGAATGGGGAATAAATTCAAAGACCATTGCAACTGTTCATGCAAGAAGTGATAAGAGTCTGAAGTGAGGTAGCTATTGTTTGAATAATGAGAAGGGGACAGATAGGAGAGATGTTGCAGAAGTAAAAAGAGTGAGAATTGGTGACCGCATGAATATGGAGTCTGAGGGAGAGTGAAGAACTGATGCTAACGATGCATTTCTGAACCAGGGATGCTGGAAGGCTCACCCTTGACAGAAATAGGAAATGGAATTTCCTTTGAGAGAAAAAAAGATGATGAATTCTCTTATAGATACGTTGAATTTGAAATGTCTATGAGACATTCAGTTTGAAACCTCTAATAGCCAGTTGATGAGGTCCTCACACCCCAGGTGTGCAGCTGACTACCAAATCTACAGTATATTCTCAGTCCTAGCCTGTCTCTTGAGCTACGGTCTTGTCACCAATTTCATATTGGATATTTCAAATTGAATAGTAGCTTATGATCAGATATTCCTCTATGGAATGTCAGTGTTTCTGGACACAAAAGTAGATTTGAGAAGGCGAGAAAAACTTAGGATGTAACCATTCCTTTTGGAGGATGAGTTGGTCATGAGATTTGAGAAGACAGAGGAATTAGGAGGTATAATGTACAGTTCATGCACAAAACTGATTTGCTATTACTTATGCTAACTAGTGCAATGGAATCACTAACTAGAAATTACAGCTCTCAATTCTAGCAATCAAACTTTATTAATCAAATCCGTACAAACATCGGTTCATATTCTCTATAAGCTATACAAACATTAACCCCACAAGAAATAAACTACCAACCTAATTTTTCAGGGCTTCCAAGTAAGCTGTCTCATACTGATTATACTCAGTGACATGGATCCCTCACTGCGCAGACAGAAGTCATGTGGCCCCTTCTCAGGTGGTTGCTGTGCAAGTCAGCAAATCTCAGCACTGTACCCACATGATGGTGCCTGATGCCCAACTTTCCAGAGTGGAAGACACAGGAACTGCCTCGTTGTGACCCAAGTTCAAACTGGAGACTGGAGGTGTCCAGTGAGTTTTTTATAGTTCTAGCTAGAGGATATGGCTGATTATATTCAAATTTTGATTGACTATTAGTGACCTAATTTGTTTACCAATTAATTTGGTTGATTCTTGATGACATAAACTGATGAAGAAGTTATTTATCAAATTTTCTCATTGGTGATCTGTCCTATCTGGAGGTCCCATATGTTTGCCAGTTGTTTATGAATGCACACATTTTGTTTACCAATCTATATAGCACATACATGCATATCTTAAATATTGAAAAACAATCTATGAAAAAACAAACATCAAAATACTTCATCACAAAATGATGGCCTAATACAAAAAAGGAGTCAACTATGTCAAGGCAACAAATTTATTCTCATTACAGGAGGTTAGAGTTTTTGGGGTAGAATTAAATGTAATTAAGAATAATGTGTAAGTAAGTAACATTGTATAAAACCCAGAGTTGAGAAAGAGAAATACAATGAGCTAGGCTCTAGACTACTTGAAAAAGTAGGAAGAATGATCTAGAAGATTATAGATTACAATCTCCATGATTTGACTTGGGTGATAGATTTTGATAGAGTGAACTTCAAAAGTGGAAAGTTTTATGAGAAATAGTATCAAGGGGAGGGATTTAAAATGGCACTGAGGAGCAAAGAGTGAAAAAAAAGAGAGAGTAAAAAAATTCTAATCTCTATGCGAAGACTGGTGTGATGGGAGGTATTACATGGACAGTATAGACAGTGTTAGAGAGGATGACCAGTTATACAGTATCATCTGGGGGAGATTAAGTTTCTTTTAGCACCAGAACATTGAAGGAATTAGATGAAGAGGTTTAAAATGGAGTGGTTTGTTAGTTATTATTGTTATTAGTTAGGAATGGAAATCCTGGAGCGCACAACAGAAATAGCAGGCAGAGATAAATTGAAACATGAGAGGTCTAGGATTAAGAAGCATAGAGAAGAGGGACTTGGAAGTAAGAGTTTGCTTTTATGCAACCATCTATTCATAACTGTACGATAAATTCTTGAAAGGCGAAATATTTCATCATCCCTATAAAACAAACAACTTCACAGCATCTAAGATAGTGCTAGAGTCATAGTAGGTACATAGTGAATACTTGTGATTTAAGCGGAGATTTAACTTCCTCACCATCTTGGCCTTCAACTTTGCAATATCCACTCGACCACATGTCTCCTCTCTATCTCTCTCTCTCTCTCTCTCTCTCTCTCACACACACACACACACACACACACACACACACACACGAGATAGATGGTGAACAGGGAGTAATTTGGGAAAGGTGAGGAAAAGATATAAGAAAAGGAGAATAAAAGAAATGAATTGACAGAGATGGGAACAACAGATGGTTCTAGAGCAGTGATAAGGAAATGGTATGATTTGTGACCAGAAAATACCAGAATTCTGAGCAAAGTTTGAAGGACAGAAGAAAAAGGACGATGCTGACAACTGGATGTATACAGAAGATCTTTTCAGACAACATCTGAGGGCAGCTATTGTGTTTATGAACACTAACAGGAAAAATGCTAATTACAGGTCAAATGTACTTAGGCAAATAATTTCAAATATCACCAGAAAGAGTTAGGGGAGAATACCAGAAAAGACATTAAAGTTCATTGTGAAGAAAGCCTCTAAAAAGATCTCCTGAAGTGGAGCCCAGTGGAGGAGAAAACTGTTAGAGCAATCTTCCTAAAAAGCAGGTCTGACCATGTCACCTCCCTACTAATAAACACCACTGGTTCCCTATCATCTCTGTGATCAAATATAAAATCCTCTGGCATTCAAAGTTTTCCATCACCCTCCCTTGTAGTCCTCTCATACCTTACTCCTCTCCACATATACCATGATATAGTGACAGTGGACACTTTGCATTTCCTCCAATAGGACGCTCCATCTCCCCACTTGAGAGGTTTTCACTCACTCGAATGCTGTCCATCTGCATTTCTGCCTCCTGGCTTCCCTTGGTTCCTTCAAGTCTCACCTAAAGTTTCACATTCTGGAAGAATCTTTCCTTGCTCCTACTTAATTTTAATGATGGCCCTCTGAGACTATCCCCAATTGGTTCTGAATGAATTTTGTTTATATGTAATTGTTTACTTGTCTGCCCCCACTAGACTGAGCTCCTTGAGAGAATGAATTGTTTGTTTCTTGCCTTCCCTTGTAGCCCTAGTGATTAGCACAGTGCCTGGAATACCATAGGCATTTAATAAATACTACTTGACTGACTGACTAGTAATAGTATTTTTAAAAAAATTATAATTTAATCGTTCTTAGAAGATCTGCCCAATAACCATCTTTGCTTTCCAAGAATAAAATTATACTTATTACAACCCATCTTTTGGCTGTGCAGTTTCTATCCTTATCCATATCATGAATGGGCAAACCTAAGGAACCCTAAGAATTTAGGTTTCTTTTTTTATATTTACTTTATTTTATTTTTTAATTAATTATTTTTAGTTTTCAACATTCACTTACACAAACTTTTGAATTTTAAATTTTCTCCCTCTCCCTCCCTAAGACAGTGTGCAATGTGATATAGGTTGTACATATACACTCTTATTAAACATATTTTCACATTAGTCATGTTGTTTGTTTGTGGGTTTTTTTTTTGTTTTTTGTTTTTTTGGTGAGACAGTGGGGGTTAAGTGACTTGCCCAGGGTCACACAGCTAGTAAGTATAAAGTATCTAAGGTTGGATTTGAACTCGGGTCCTCCTGCTCCACCTAACTGCCCTGACATTAGGTCTTGCTGTATGGAAGATTTAAAAGATGATTTGTTTAATCTCTGTCTTTGTCTCTCTTTCTCAGGAACACACATACATGTGCCTACATACATGTACATACTCATAGAAACATACTTCCATTATAACATGTCTCACACTTGAATTCGGTGTGGACCTGGGCATGGCCAAGAAGGTCTTCAAACAGTGGTGCCAATACAGCAGGTAGCAATCCTGCAAGTCCATCTCAAGGTTGAAAAAAACATGGCTTTGCTCTGGTGCAGTGGCCTGTACTGAGAAACACTAGATAGTTAAACTTATATGTCATTCTCTGCTCCATATTGACATTATAGAGAAAAAATAGCCTATTCAACTCTAAGACCATATGAAGAGGTCAAAGTTCAAATCCCTTTAGCTTTACCCCTCCCTTGTAGGAGACTAGTTTAAGTAAACAAAAGAGCATTAAAATCACAATTTAGGCATTTGTATGCAGTCTTCCTCTGAAGTCTTCAATAAAGAGGCAGTCATACTGTTTCAATCTTGGGGCTCCCCAGCCCCAAATTCCATCCCTATAACTACATCATTTTGGATATGGGCCTAAGATAAAGCTGCTCACTGACAGGTTTCCCATAAGTTAATCCAGTGGTTTTTAAAACTTTTTTTTTTTTACTGGGGTGGGACCCTCCACGTGAGATGAAATTTAGTAAAAACATGCAGCAAAATCTTGTGACATGGCCTTTAATACCTAATGTTAATAAATAATAGAATGGTGGGTTAAAAATAATATTTTAGATGCATTTTTCCAAATATAACAAATTTGCAAGCAATTTATTTAGTGATTAACAAGGACACAATTGTTTATGATCAGTGTTCTGATGATTCTGATAATTGGTTCTGCTGTAAATATGATGAACAATACTGAATAAGAACCTTCATCACCATTTTCACATCCTCCTTTCTTTAGATATTTTAGTATTTAACAGTTAGTTTACTGAAATATTTTACATCTAAAAATATTATTTAAACAACATCTAAATTGTTCTATTAAACTCATCACATTTTTGTTTAAATATTTCAAAAGTTTGGCTTTTAAATTTTAAATTTATATTTGTTTGTAAATTTGTTTGAAATGTGACCAGAAGTATGAAACCATTTCTTAAATTTGGTAATGAAACTACCACCACCCTGATTCAGGTTCTTATCTATCAATTGTGCCACTTAATGTAATAGCCTTCTAAATGCTAACCCTGCTGCTAGTCTTTCCAGTTTCCAATCCATTCCTTCACACAGTGGTCTAATTAATATTTTGGATGCTCGGTCATAATGAGTCACTCACCTACTCAAAAATCCCCTGCGACCTCCCTATGAATAATTGCTGGTATTTATATAGTGCTTTGAGGTTTTTAAAGTGCTTTGCAAATATAATCTCATTTGATCCAAATCTTACTACCAAGAAAATAAAATAAAGAGGTCTACTGGCTTCCTCATGAGGCATCCAGGACTTGGAGAACCTCTCCAAATTCTTCAATCCTAATGATTACCTCCCACTTCTATAGGCTCAAGCAATCTACAATGTAAATGTATTACCAAAAGGAATCTAGAAAACACAGCTATGAATAATGAGATTTTAATTAAGAAACTGAAGACTTTACAGGCATAAATAGTGTTTTCATCACTGCTATCTCTTGGGGGCAAGTACTTTAGAAGAAAAAGATTTGGAAAGTACACAGTTGGTTGAGATCATGAAGTCTGAGAATGGAATTTGCCATAATGTCTAGCACATGGTAAGTGCTTAATAAATGCTGATTGATTGATTGATTGATTGATGGAGATTTCTGGAACTTAGCTTCTGGGCTGTTGGCCATAGATGCAGTACTACAACTGAAAAGGGCTAATAAAAATGTATTTGTCAGGAATACTTAGCCAGCAAGATGGCTGAATAGTGGTTTTCAACATAGCATCCACACCTCACTAACTCAAAAACAAAGCCATACCACATGTATAATAATTAAAATTGAAACAAGCAAATGATACAGGAAATATCAATGATTATAAAGCTTTATGAAACAACAGCAAGGTGAGGTAGGGAGGCAAAGAGTTGGGGGAGAACATTACAATTAAGTATGATGGAGGGAAAGCTAATTTAATAATCAAAACCATGAAAATGAATGAAATTAACTTGCCGATAAAATGGAGGAAGATAATAGAATGGATCTGAAAGAAAAATACAAAAATGTGTTTATAACAAGCCCATTTAAAATATAAAATATTAACATAAAAGTTTAAAACTAGAGGTTGGAGTAGAATCTACTGTGGCTTGAGGTTAATCTAGAAAGACAAAGTGGAAATCATCAATTACTTAGCATTTAGTAACAGTACTATACTTGGTATAGAGAGTCACTTCCATTGTGCCACACTTTCTCCTTCATGAATTAATATTTCTAAGAGTGAAGCAACTCAAAAGAAGGCTTCTCAAAAGACAGAAATGTAGTGTTAAAGGTTCACTTTGACTGTCAACCCCAGAAAGCCTCCTCAAGTATCAAATACATTTTCGTCAGAATGACCTCCAATTAATAGTTCATAAGCTCTCATCAATGTATGTACTTTTACTTGTTCACTAGAGTATATACATAGTTCAAAACAAAGGCATGTAGTGAAATATCTTTAATTATAAATGACAAAGTTGAACTTTGAGCTTACTCTCCCAATACACACATTCCTTCAGTGAAAAAACTTTTTCTGCATTTGGACATGCATATATAGAAAATATGTATGGCCAGGGCACCCAGATAATGGAGCCACTAATACCACAGATGATCACTTATTACTATGCAATCATAGTAATTATTACGTTAGATTCTGTTGCTTCCCACAAGGCATCACAGTTCGAATGATCTCAAATAGCATTACATCTCAGTTTTAGCTTGACTTCTACTATCCAAATATCCTTAGGATAACCTAAAGCCCTATCCAACTTCAACTACAGGAGTATTTCCCTCTGATTCAAGACATCTCTTTCCCTTCTTTTAGCCCCTTTCATCACTCATTAGGAACTGGAGGGAATGGAAGATGCTATGTTTGATGTGTATCTCCCCTACAAAGGAGACGTATAACTCCTTCAGACTACTCTTTTGGCTTCCAGTTGATAGGATTCAGTAGAGGATTTATGTTAAGGTCCAGAGACAACTCTGTCCCCTATTGGCTGGTAGTTACTATGGTTGATAACTCTTTCTCATGCGGTGAAGACCGGAGCTTTTGCCAATCATCTCTCTTTGACCAATACAAACTAAGATTTATTAACCAACGGCAATCAAATGTTTTTCCTTCAGCAAGTCTATTCACAGAAAGTAACAGATATTCAAGCTTAGAACATATCTACTCTTTGAAGTCTTCCTAGAACTCTTCTGTGCACTAACCTCTCCTTACTGTCCCTGTACATTCCTCTGTTCAACTCTAATTTGATTTATGGTCAGAAACCTGATGTTGTTGTTGTTCAGCCATTTCAGTCATGCCCAACTCTTTGTGACTCCATTTAGAGTTTTCTTAGCAAAGATATTGGAGTGGTTTGCCATTTCCCTCTCCAGTTCATTTTATAGATGAAGAAACTGAGGTAAGCAGGGTTTAGTGACTTTCCCAGGATCATATAACTAGTAAGTATCTGAGGCTGAATTTGAATTCAGATCTTCCTGACTCCAGGCCCGGTGCTCTATCCCTTGTGCTACCTAACTGCCCAGAAACCCAACAAGAAAACACTGAGCATAATTAATCATATAAACAAAAATATGAAAACTATGTAACTTCATTGATATGTGCAAGAAAAAAAATCCTTTCACAAAATATTGCAATAATTTATGTTAAGAACACAAAATGACATATGCAGAAAGGCTGTTTCTCAGTATAATAATAATAATAATATAGATAGATAGATATTTGAGCCAGTATTATTTATAATAGAGAAACATTGGAAGTTTTCCCAGTAAGTTCAGGAAGTAAAGCAAGGGTGCCTCCTTTCCCTCTTTCACTTGACAAAATACTACAAGTGCTAACTAAAGGAATAAGAACAAAAGAACTCAAGGTAAAAAATATCAACAAAAAGGAAGGGGAAAATCTTCATTTGCCTATGATGTGCATATTTGTAAAAACCCCACATAATAAGTCAAAAAAAGATATTATAAACCAAAATGACTAATGACTTCATTAGATAAACAGGATCAGGATTCCATGCAGATGAAGAAAAATCAGAAAGAAATAATAGAAAGAGAAATTCCATTCAAAATAAATAAATTCTGTATGAAATATCTGTGACTTAAAATTCTGATACAGACTCGATCACAAAATTTAAGTAATTTGAGAGATAATTTTCCTTGTTAGTTTCATCAATATGTCAAAAATGACTATGCTACATAAATTAGTTTATAAATTTAATACTACACCATTCAAAATATCAAGGTGTTATCCTGTAGAACTAAACAAAATAACCACAAAATTAATTTGTTGAAGGTCTATTATTTCAAGGGTAATAAAGAAAAAAGATTTACCATATTTCAGACTACATCATAAAGTAATAACCACCAAAACGATTTTATTCTGTTTGAAAATAGAAAAGTGGATTGGTAAGGCATTCAAGAGAAGCAGGGTCCAGAAGCAATCTAATATAGCCATCTCTCTAGGTTTGATAAACTCAGAACATCAACAACTGGGGTAAAGACTATTTGATAAGAACTATAGGAAAACTGGAAAGTAATTTGTCAAAATTAGCTTTGTTCAAGGATCTTAAACCAAATATTACAATAAATTCCAGTTGTATACTTGATCAAATAAAAATATGACAGCATACAAACAAAAGAGGAAAATTGAAGGTGGTACCTTGTACAACTAAGGTTAGGTTAAAAAATCCTTAAGAGCTAGAAGAAATCATAAAGTGCAAAATAAAGAATTTCAGTTATATTGCATTCAACATTTCTTATATAAGCAAAATCAGTGCAATTAGAATATAAAAAATACCAAATGGAAATTATTTGAATCAAACATCTCTGATAAAAGTTTATATATAAGATATGTAAAGAATTAATTAAAAATATAATGAGGGATTCTCTAAGAGATAAATTGTAAAAGATGAGGTTTCCAGTTCTATCCAAACTATCAACAACTATAAGGAAAAATACTCCAAATCACTAATTACTGATTATTAGTGAGATACTCAGTTTAGAATAACTCTGAGGTTTCACCAAAGCAAATTGGAACAGAAAGTGGAATATGAAAAGAGACAATGGGAGGGGCAATAGGAAGAAAGGCATACTAATACAATGTTAGTGGCATTGTGAACTGATTGAATCATTCTGGAAAACAGTTTGGATTTATATGTGGAAAATCTATTAAAGTATTCAAAATCCTTTTGATCCAATTTGACTAGAATCCAGAGACAGAAAGTATGTGAATGTAATGTCATAATGTGCTATAAGAAATTAATAATATGAAGGATTCAGAGAAGCATGTTAAAACCTGCTTGAATGGATATAATAGAAATGGGAAAACAGTATATACAAGATCACTACAATAATGTAAATGTATTGACAATGCACTTTTAGATTTGCTAAGCACTTTACGTATGCTATCGCATTTGAACATCACAATAATTCTGTGAGATAAGTGGGATGAGGAAACTGAGGTTGAGAGACTGATTTGTATAGGGTCACACAGCCAGAAAGTGTCTGAGTTTAATTCAGATAGGTCTTCCTGGTTCCAATTTTATCCCTCTATCTACATTTCCAGCTAGCTACCCACAAGTGAAAACAGCACTAGATAAAGTTGAAATGTCTTCAGCTAGCAGTTTTTTGCTCCTCAGACAAGAGATATGGAGAGGTGGAGGCAAGGAGTGGGACCCAGGAAGAACTAGCCTGGACTCAGTCATTGGAAGGAGGAAACTTCTGAAATTTCCTATTTTAACTAATTATTCTTATTAACTGGATGAGAACCTTAGTTATTTCTAGTTGGCTGAAAGACTAGAAATGGTATTATATCTCCTAAATTTCCATGCCCAGGAAAAAGTCATGATTGCCCCCACACTAGTATGGTTCTGATAAAGAACAATCTTAACCATAATAACAAATGATAAAATATAATACTGCTTAGGGTAGATGTGAGTGGGGTAATTGAACACAGAAAGAAGGCAGAACTACTGAACCCATGCTTGTTTCTATTTTCTCTAACAAGTAGAATAATGCTTAGACTAGAAAGATCAAAATAAAAATTGCCAGTAGGGATATGAAACCTTCATTTTTTGGCAGGGTTTATAGAATTGTGAATCAAAGGAATATTTTTATTTCTTTTTTATTTTTACTAACTTTTTATTTATTTATTTTTAACTTTTAAAAAAAATTTTAGTTCCAAATTCTCTCCCATCTTTCTGCCCCTCTGCCACCCATTGAGAAGGCAATATGGTATTAATTATACATAAGAAATGATGCAAAATATATTTCCAGATTTGCCATTTTGCAAAAAAAAGCAAGAATAATAAAGTGAAAAAAACATACTTCAATTTGTACTCAGAGTTCATTCTGTCTGGAGATTTTTTCATCATGAGTCCTTTGAAATTGTCTTGTATTGTTGTACTAGTCAGATTAACTAAGTCTTTCACAGTTGATCACTGTTACTAGATTGCTGACATTGTGTACAATGATCTCCTGGTTCTGCTCACTTCATTTTGTATCAATTCGTATATATCTTCCCAAGTTTTTCTGAAACCATCCTGCTTATCATTTCTTATAGCACAATTGTATTCCATCACAATCTTGTACCACAATTTGTTCAGTCATCTCCCAATTGATGGGCATCCCCTCAATTTCCATTCCGTTGCTATCACAAAAAGAACTGCTATAAACATTTTTGTATAAATAGGTCCTTTCCCTCTTTTCTTTCATCTCTTTGGTTTATAGACATAGTAGTGGGATTGCTGGGTCAAAGGATATGCACAACTCGATTCAACAAATATTTACTGTGCTATGTACAAAGCACAGGGTTAGGTACTGGTCATGCGAAGACAAAAAATAAAACAGTTCTTGCATGCAAGGAGCAATAATCAACAAAATGGCACAACATATACACACAATTAAATACAAATAATAGAGAGAGAAGAAGAAGAAGAAGAGAGAAAGAGAGGGAGGGACACATTCGGGGGAGGAAGGTGAAGAAAGAGTGGGTACAGAGGGGTAGAAAGAAAGAGACAGAGAGGGAGACAGAGAGAGGAGACAGAGAGAGAGAGAAACAGAGAAAGACAGAGTGCTGGACCTGAAGTCAGGAAGGCCTGAGCTCAAATCTGGCCTCATAGTACCTCTGTGACACTGGGCAAGACACTTAACCTCTGTTTGCCTCAGTTTCCACATCTGTAAATTAGGGACAATAATAACTAACACCTACTTCCCAGGGTTGATGTGAGGATCAAATTAGATAATTATTGTAAAGAGCGTAGCACAGTGTCTGGGATATATTAAGCACTATATCCATGTTAGCTGCTATTATTATTTTGAGAAAAACATTTTTCCAACAATTAGAGCTAGCCCAAAGTGGAATAGATGACTATAAGATATTAGGAGACTGCTTCACACTGAAGCTCTTCAAGCAAAGGTTGGAGAATCACTCAACAGGGCTGATGTTCTGGTATAAAATGGAATAAATGACCTCGGAAGGTCCTTCTAATGCGAAGCCTCCATCAAATTGCAGAACAGGAAAATCTTACATCGTCGAATAGTTGAAAAATATTGGCATAACTAATTACTAAAGTTAGTTAAGAGAATAATATTGATCCCAACATATCTTTATGTACAAAATTAAGTCCAAAAACCAAATACTTAAATTTTCTTAAAAGTTAGTCTTGGTGCCTTTAATCCTAATTAAATAATTTCCCTTTTTAAAATACTAGAGATCATTCTACTAACAAATATTTTCAAAATAACAACTTACATTTTTATTATACCTTAAGGCTTACAAAGTATTTTCCATTTAATAATCTGTGAGGCAGATATTTTGAGACCCATTTTGTGAATGAGGAGACCAAGATTCTCAGAGGCTAAGTAACTTAATACTAGAGCAGCTAAGGGGTGCCATAGTGCACAGAACACTGGACCTAGAATTAGGGAGACCCAGTTCAAATTCAACCTCATACAATTACTAGCTAAAAAGTCATTTAATCTCTTTGTCTGCCACAGTCTCCTCTTCTGTAAAGTGGGATTAATAATAGCCCTTACTTCCAAGGATTGGGATAAAAAGAGATAATATTTATAAAGCATTTTATAAACCTTAAAGTACTATATAAATGCTACTTGTTATGAGCTATTATTATTGTCCATAATCAAACAGCTAGTCCATGTCAGAGTACAATCAAATAAGAAGCATTTGTTAGGTGCTTACTATGTTCCAGGCACTATGGTCGGTATTTGGGATACAAAATCAAAGGTGAAACAGTCTCTGTTCTCCAGAACCTTACATTCTAAGCAAAGGGAACATGAACATATATGTTGTTTAGTTGTTTTCCAGTCTTGTCCAATTATACATTATCCCATTTGGGGTTTTCTTGGCAAAGACATTGGAGTGGTTTGCCATTTCCTTCTCCAGCTCATTTTACAGATGAGGAAACTGAGGCTAACAGAGTCAAATGACTTGCCCAAGGTCACACAGCGGAGGCCAGGTTTGAACTCAGGAATATGAGTCTTTCCAACTCCAGGCCCAGCACTCCATCCACTGTGCCACCCAACTGTACTTGCACACATATAGGCATGTACAAAAGATAAAAATAGAAATAAATTATTTGGCAAAGGAGAACTCCAGCTGCCGAGGACCTCAGGAAAGTTCTCTGTTGGAAGCAAGTGATGCTTAAGTATTTTATTTTATTTTATTTCATCTTACTTCTTTTAATCAGCCAAGATCGTCCTTCTCACTTCCACCCTCACCTGCTCAAATAAGAACACAAGAAAAACAAAACATATATAGACAATCAAAACCACTTTCCACATTGGCCATGTCAGGCAGGAAATTGTCTCATTCTGCATTCTGAATCCTTCCTCTTTCAGAAAGTGGGTTGCATGTTTCATCATTAGTCCTCTGGTTTTGTGGTAGGTCATTATGCTAATAAAAGCTCAGCATAATAGTATTCCATCACATTTTTATACCATAACTTGTTCATCCATTACCTAATGGGCACCCCCTTAAATTCCCATTATTGGCCACCTCACAAGGAGCTATTAATATTTTTGTACATCCTTACAGTTTATTTTGCTTAATCTATTTTTCTCTCTTAATCTATTCCTCCTCTAATTTCCCCTTTTTCTTTCTCTCCTTTTCCTTCTATTTCACTGTTGAATGAAATGTATTTCTGTACCCAAATCTGTGTGTGTAGATATTCTTCCTTCTTTCGGCCAGTAAAGGTAAAAATAAGCTTCATATATCAGCTTTTCTGTCTCACTCCCTCCTCCTTGTTTGTATATGTATCTACTTGTACACCTTTATTATGTGAGATATTTTTCCTCAACTTTGCTTTCCCTTCTATCCCCTCTTCTATCTGTTATATTCCTCTTCCCCATTCTTTTCTCAAGACCATCAAGACATAAAAGAGGCATTCTCAGACCTTCTCTAATTGGGTTACCTCTATTGACAATCATGATGATAGGGTTCGGAGAGGACACATGTATCATCTCCCCGTATTTGAATATAAGTAGTTTATCATTGTTTAGTCATTTATCATTGATCATTCATGATTATCTTTTATGCATTACCACAGGCACCTAACCCACATGGCAATAAGGTATTTGCACCAAGACTTTTGGAATACCCTGGCTATTTAAACTACCATATGAAATCTCTTTGAAAATAAAAGAAAAGATAATAGGAGACCCTAAAAATAACAAAATTACTATGTGGAAATTCTATTTCCCATCATTGTTTACAACTCCTTCAATTCAAATAAAATTATACTATTGATTTTCATACTTACTGTTCCTTTGTCTCTTATTGTTTTCATTATTATTCTCATTTTCTTGATCTGCTTCCCTAAATGTCCAATTACAGACTACTTTCATGATTTATCCAAGATCTGAGGCAAAGTAAAATCTATATTCATGGCAACAAGGAGTCTGTAACATATGAAAGTTTCAGTGTCATGAGGGTTATATGTATGGCCCATTGAATAGGCCATACATATGGCCTCTGTAGGCTTAGATCAGGGGTGGGGAACCTAAAGCCTCAAGGCCACATGTGGCCCTCTAGGTCCTCAAGTGTGGCCCATTGAATGAAAACTTCACAGAACAAATCTCTTTAATAAAAGGATTTGTTCTGTAAAACTCGAATTCAGTCAGAAGGCCACACCCAAGGACCTAGAAGGCCACGTATGGCCTCAAGACTGCAAGTTCCCCATCCCTGGCCTTGATTCTCTGGTTAGTTCTACCCACAAAGCCAAGAAAAGACAAAACTAGCCAAAAAGTGATGATCTGGGGTTGAAATGGTATACTACAGTCAATGTATGAACTTTGGGAGGAGAGGAAATGGGAAGATAGATGATATTGACATGGAGAGGGTAAGTTTCTGGCTTTTGTTGTTGTTGTTGAGAGTGTAATAGCAAGATTGTGACTCTGAATTGTGATGGTCAGCAGTTACCTTTCAAAAGGAGTTAGAGACTTACTGAACCACTAAGAATGAGAAGGTCCTTCAGCTGATAGGATATTGACCTTGTAGGAGGTAAATGTTAGGTATGTTTTCTTGCTCCTGGTCAGACTCACTGATGGGTTGGCTGAGTCTAGGCACCTGAATTGTTTCAAAAAGATCCGTGGCCTTGGAGTTTTATAGTGACCTGGTTGACCAGTGAAGGCAAAAACTACAGATACCTTGCAAGTATGGTAGTTTAACTAGATAAGATGTTCCAAAAGTTTGGGTGCAAATACTGCATTACCATGTGGGTTAGGTGCCTGTGGTAATGTGTAAAAGCATATGCAGTTTGACCAGAGGTCATATTATACACACCTGTAATCCCTGTTCCTGGGGAGGCTGAGGCTGATGGAACTGCTTAAGCTCAGGAGTTCTGAGCTGAAGTGGGCTAAAGTTGATCAGGTATCTGCACCAAGTAGGTCATCAATATTTTGAATTCAAGGTTGCAGACAGCTAAGGGGGACAACCAGCCTAAGTTAGAAATGGAACAGTTTAAAGATCCCATGCTGATTAGCAGTAGGCTCAAGAGTGCCAGCAGTGAGTGACTGCTTCATTTCCAACTTGGGAGAGGACAAGACAGGGAGACCCACAGGAAAAAAAGAAAGAAAGAAAGAAAGAAAGAAAGAAAGAAAGAAAGAAAGAAAGAGAAGGAAAGAAGGAAGGAAAGAAGGAAGACAGAAAAGACTGCATAGAGTTAAATTCAACTTACGTGCTTCATTCTATGCTATGCCCCCATGATTAGAAGCCATTGAAACAGAGAATAAGTTAAGAAAGTTAATACAAAAGTTTATTTAGCTAAAATCACATATACCACACCCCTGGGTTAATGAGATGAGCTCTGACACCCACAGAAAGAGAACCAGAGAGGACTTGACATTCCCCTGAGCATCCTCTGGTAAAGTGCTGAATATTACATAGCACCATGACTCTCATTGTGAGTAAAGTCATGTACTTACCCAGAAGTGCATAGTGATAGGTTAAATCAGAATAATATTCTAATACAGAATTGAAAGATATCCTAAGGGTCACAGATCATATGTAAAACAAACAAACCACAAGAACTTAGGATCACTACTCTAAGCAAATAAAATAAAGACCATTGTATTTTGATCATCAGTAACAATTGCATAGGTGAATCACGTTCCCTCATCCTATTTAAGATCAAAGATACCAATATCTGTCCATCGATTGCTGCTACTAGGAAAACAATTCAAAGTGTAGGCTTGACCAAATGTGGGCTTAGAAGCAATCTTCACAGACTACGTATTCACAGCCTGATATCCAAAGGATGTAGTATGGCTTGGTAGAAGAAGCGCTGGAATACTATAAAAATAAAAATGCCTGACTTTTAAGCATATTTTCCAAGAAATAAGAAGGATGATCATAGACAAGTAAATTTGTTTTTCTCTGGGCCTCAGTTTCCTTATTCATAAAATGAGCAATTTAGACTAGGTGATCTCCAAAGTCCCTTCCAGGTCTAAAATTCTGCGGTCATATGAATCAGCCCTATTACCATTCCAGACAGGCTTTTATTTTCATCACCAATATATTTAAGTAAAAGGCAAGTATTCCACACAGGGTTCTACTTAACTTTCTCAACCTCAAAGGGGCATTTGTGGCAGTGGGCGGATCGGAAATATGGATCTTATTCATTGTTCAGTAATCACTGGGTGGAGTAACTTGTAATTTTTCACATATGGAACTTTCCCCCCACATAAGTGCTTCAATCTTGTTTAATATAATTTTTTTTAAAAAAGTTAGATTATAGACAGCTTATCAGTATTGAGCCCATCTTTGAAAACATATGTGACTCATATATACTATTAAATAACAAACTTTCCCTTCCTTCTCTCAACATCCCAGCCCCTGCCAACTCCCCTCCTTTCACCCTACCATGGCCTAAACATAATATGGGGTTTTATAGGCTTTGGTTTGCAAGATAGAGATTGGTGACCACTTGATGTCAATGGTAATATGGGTATGTGGAAGGAGAGAATAATATGGCAACAGATTTCAGCTGCAACTGAAAAATCCTTTGAAAGAACTGATTTGTTTGTTTCCTGGGGCTGCTTCTCACATTCTGCAAACTGATCAACCCCATGAAACCAAATTCAATACAAAGTTAGTGCTAGATTTAAGCCTAGAAGAGTCTACCTCAATTTCTTCCCAAGGTTTTCAAGTCACTCTGTCCCACATTCCCCACAATACACACACACACACACACACACACACACACACACACACACACACGTTTTCTTTAATCAAAATCAGGATGTCCATTTTTCACTACCCTGCCTCAGAAGAGAGAGGCTCAGTCTGTGTTTGTGATATAACTCTAACTTGGGAGAAAGTCAACTTTCCCACATTTGCTCTCCAAAGTACCTCCGGCACTCACTGAGACCCATAATAGCTTTCAGTTCCATTCTGGTAGCTCTGAGACAACTTCACAAAGCCCTATGCAGGAGACGGAACTCAACATACCAAGTTCTTACTTTGCTCTATGGACAAGGAAAAAAAAATCATCTCAGTGGGTAGAAAACCACATGAACTCAGCCTGCTAAAATGGTTCAATGCATCCCAGACAACCTGAAACCAGTAAGCACAATGCAGCTCTGATGATTTCCAAGGCACCCTTAGAGAGATGAAGACTTGATGCTTCTACAAACGACATGCCTTGTGCCTCCTTCTGCCGCTGCTCCCAACCTCTACCACGCGTGTTTGATGTTCCAGGGCCATTGCTACACAGCTGACATGCCCAATGCTCTGATGCTTTTCAGCAGCTCTTAAATCTGCTGCTGTTCAGGCATAAAATATCTTTGGGTTTCATTTAGAAAAAATAAATGTGCTAACAAGCTGTTAAACCACATTTTACAACAAATGCATCAAACTGGTGACTTAACTTCAAAAATATGGACTAACCAAAATAATAAAGGCTTTGTAAAACTTGGGTAAATGAAGTGATTACCTCACAGTGAGAAAATCTGTGGGGCATGTCATCACATAATCAAAAAAATAGGTTCCCAGTCCTTAGAGGGGCATTCAAAATGACTCGATTCGCCCCCCAACAATCTTTGAACACAAAGTCTTGAAACAAAAGGAAAAACAACACAGGTAACCCCCTCCCCATTAAAAAATCTAGTCAGCTCTTTGATTAACAGAGCTTCTTGCTAGAGTTAAGTACAAACAGCTGCCTAGACTCCAACTGCAAAGGCCAAATCTAAACACTCTTCTATTTACATAACCCAAACTTAATCAAGGGACCATATAATCCACCAATTTGAAGTATACCTAAGAGTTTCATTGAAATGCTAGTTTTCTCACAAGTCAGTCAGTCAACAACCTGTTTTAAAAAGTCAGGCTACTGCGGCTTAGCTTCCATTCTCTTCCCAATGGTCCCAGTTGGAAATTCTGTAGGAATGTTCAAGTGGAGTAGAGTTAAGATTTTGTGTCATGAACCATTTCTTTCTATGCCTTCCCCACTGTTGGTAGAGAATGCAGTAATTGCTCAATATGTCCAGAAACCAGGTTGCCTTAAAAAGAGACCATTATATTTGATAGAACAGTTAATACAATACAAAATGCTGTGCATCTTTGTCAATGGAGGGATGACACACTTTGTTGGAATATTGTAGGCTCATTACTCCTAGAGGAGGAAGAAACCTTTGAGATCATCTTGTTTAAGCATCTGATTTTACAAATGAAGAAATTGAGGCCCCAAAAGGGAAAACTATGATTTGAGCAAGGCCACATAGCTAAGAAGCATAAGAGTCAGGTCTTAATTCCAGATTTTTTTTCCTTTTCTTTATACCTTTTGAACTTAGCACATGCCTGGCATATTCAAAAATACCCTTGTCAAATATTTGTCAACTGACCCACTTTCTACTTGATATAACATCCTGCTTCTTCATAATATGAGGGGCAGAGGAATACATCCCAGAATATCAGAAAAGGGGAAAAAGTATTAAATGCCTAATAAAACATGATGGCAAATGTCAGAAAACATGAATGTAGGAGTAGTAAGGACATGAAAAGGAAGAGTTGGAAGTAGGTTAAGGTTTAGAGAATGAGAGCCAAGCTTGCCTCTGCTTAGATAGGAAAGAAGAATTCATAATGCCTAGAAAAAAGATCAGTCTAGGAGGGATGGGAAATGTCAATTCACCTGTGAAAGAAAAGGGCCAGCCCCAGTTCTGAGAGAAGCTCTTTAAAGAGAGAGGCAGCATGGTATAGTAAAAAGGATAGAGCACTTGGCGTCAAAATCCTGATTCCAAATCCTGCCTCTAACTACATAAATGTCTCTGCCACTTGCTAGCCATGAGACCATTAGCAAGTCACATCATTCTCTGGGCCTCAGTTTCTTCATTTGTAAAATGAGGTTAATTTCATAAGGTTGTTGTAAGGCTCAAGTAAAATTTCATGTATATATTTGTAAGTTTGTGTAATTTTATACCTGTCATATTATACACATATAAAATATATGCATGTATGTATATATATCACATATATAAAACATTATATATTATGTATGTGAAATTTTATTTGAGCCTTATAACAACCCTGTAAAGTTATCTTCATTTTACAGATGAAGAAACTGAGGCTCAGAGAGTGAGAATCATGTATGTTTTATAGGATTGTTATAAGGCTGAAAGAAAATTTCATATATAATACATATATGCATTATGTATATGACATTTTAAGTAAAATGTCACATATAATATGTCTAGTGGGCAAAAGTGAAAAAATGTATAACAATCCATAGTCCTCACAGATCTCTTTATGAGAATTCACAGCTTAAGCAGTCTCATGAAGGCTACAACAGCTTGAAGGTTAAAGATGTCAGGATCCTTGGAGAAATTGGAAATAGAATTAGAATGTTTTCATCTAAGGCAAAAAAAGTTTAGAGAATGAGGGCAGCAATAGCACAGAGAACAGTTGATTCAGTTGTACCAGGAGAAAGGAAAATCCATTCTCTATGAGAGAGGCAAGGCATAAGACCAACTTTTGCTATGAAAAAGATGCAGGTCTTACCCAGAAGGACTATAATCCCACTCAAATATTGGCATCATGGGGCAGATGCTTATTCACCACAGACTAGGTATGGTACTGTCAGCAGCTAACTCTATTCTCCAACAGGCCACAGAGATCAGACATGTTCTCTCTTTTTAAACAAGAATCAGCAATGATAGTCTTACTTGTTTATTCTGGGAAGGGAGAATATAGAAAGGAAAGTGAGTAAACTCATGAAAGAGAAAAAAAAGAAAAAGAAAAACAACAACTAACTTAAAGGGTAGGAGACAGAAATACTGGGGCATTTCTGAAAACACAAATGTGGCATCTTCTATGACCCTGGATCATGGGTAAGAAAGAGTAAATTTTGTCTCCATATGAAATTTTTGGTCACATGAGAAGGATCATTCTATAGCTTTGTTCCCTCAATTTCTGATACAACATTATCCCCTAAAACTGTTCAAATTACTTCTGAGGACCAATGTACTACAGACAACAGAATACTACACCAGATGTCAAGAGACCCTGGTCCAAGCACTGGCTATATTAGTGATTTTCAATGTGAATTTAGATAACTCATTAATCCTAAAACACAATTTCTAGGTCTATGTAATGAAGGGATTCGACTAGCTAGTAACTTAGTTTTCTTCTAGCTCTAATTGCTCAGTGTTTCTAAAAACGAAAACAAAAAAAAAACTATGTTGACGAAGTTTGAGAAGGGCTGAGAAATTTTATCTCCTCCCCTCACTTCATTGCAAAGGTGAGGAACTATGGATGTAAAATACTGACATGATTAAAATCAGATATGATTAATATACTGAAATGATTTTGTTATGTCATTTATTTTAGCTGCTATTGTTAGTTATTTTTGCTTCCTCAGTAGAAGAGGAGATAAAGGACTTTTCAGAAATGAAGGAGATATAAAAACAAAAGATATCAATAAATGTATTTGAAAAAGGAAAATGTCTATTATTTTCCTCAACCAACAATCTATAGCCCAGCCTTTTTTTCTTTAGTAGATTGTAAAATGTTTGTGATCAGGGATTATGTAATTCTCAGTTTTATATTTCTAGTCCATGGCATAAATACTTGTACAGGAATTACATGGAAGCTCACCTAGGAGCAACTAGCTGGCAAAGGGAATAGAGCCTTGGATCTCAAGTCAGGAAGACATGAATTCATATCCCAACTCAGACACTTACTAGCCGGGTGACCTTAAGATAATAATTCTACTTCTCAGGGTTGTTGTGAAGGTCAAATTAGATAATGTTTGTAAAGCACTTTAAAAACTTTAAAGCACTATATGAATGCTGTTGTTATTCTCATGAGTGTAATAAATATTTGTTTAGTTGAATTTCTGAGATCCAGAAAGGCAGACAGGATGTAACTGACTGGAATCAATCAATCAGCTGGATTCACATAACGATGCTTAGAATCTCAGAGACACAGGATCTCAGTATTGGAAGGGACCTCTCAGATCATCTAGTCCAACCCATACCTGCAGACCCTAGTCCAGGGAAGACCAAAGCAGGCAAACTAATTTTTGTCTCCCTTCCTTTAAGACAGACAAACCAAAGATTGCCTTCCTGTTACAATCTGGCGGTTCAAAATTAGAAAGCTGAGAGCCACCTAATTCACCAGGAACCATTCTGTTTGTTTTGGGTTTTGTTTTTTTTTTTTGGCTGCGCAATGGGGTTAAGCGACTTGCCCAGGGTCACACAGCTAGTTAAGTGTTATGTGTCTGAGGCCGGATTTGAACTCAAGTCCTCCTGAATCCAGGGCCGGTGCTCTATTCACTGTGCCACCTAGCTGCCCCTGGAGCCATTCTGTTTACAAAATCAGACATAACCTGATTCCAATAGGTATCAAGGGATAATTAGAACCAATGAGTACAAATTACAGAAAGGTAAATTTAGGCTCAAGAATGAACTTGATAACAATTAGGGCTGTCCAAAAAATAAAATGGCTCGTTCTAAGAAGTAATGAATTCTCCATCACTCAGAACTTGAAAGTAAAGTCTGATAACCACTTCTAAAGGGTATTTTAGAAGGATTTCTTACTTTGTGGAAAGGTTGTATTCAAAGACATTTAATGTTCTTTCCTACTCTTTTTAGGGGAGACAGGTCTCCCCTAAATCACCCCTGTGATTTCATCAGTGTAGGGAACTTCCAGTGTGAAAACCTCCCAACAATGTAATTTGGGATTTTTTATTGTTGTTTTCTTAATTTACAGACAGAGATTTCCCTGGGAACACAAAGATGTTAATTAAATGACTTGCCCATGGTCATCCAGCGGGCTTAGATCAGAAGCAGAATTTGAATTCAGGTGTTCCTGACTCTAAGGGTGACTCTCTAGCCATGATGCCACACTGGCTTTCTTTTTTGCCTTCTCTGACTATATGGCAGTCTTCCTCAGAAGTGAAGGAGATTCAAGTGCACTCAGAATAATTGTAGTAGGGTTCCATTCTGAGTTTGGGCAGCAGTACCACTCATGCTGATCTTTATCTTTTAGCTTCCATTTTTAAAAATATCTTTCTGAGGGTGAGGAGGGAAATAAAAGTGATTGAATTTAGACAGACTTTCAGATACTTCCTGTATGTTGTGGACATAGAAAATTAAACTATTCCCTCAGTTACCAGTTACAGACATTACAAGAGGAAAAATTCAATAGAAGTCAGTATAAAGCCCAAAATGTATTTAAACAAAATTATTCATTTCAGGAATGAAGAAATGTACACATAATAGTCCAAGAAAGGAAGAAAGGAAGTATATGTATATGTGTGTGTGTGTGTGTGTCTGTGTGTGTGTGTGTATTAGCTTATGTGACTCTGGGCAAGTCATTTAACCTCTAAGTTTCTTCATATGTAAAATGAGGATAGTAATACCTACCTCCCAGAATTGTTGTGAGGATCAAATGACAATAGTAATTTTGAACCTCTTAGCAGAAACTGTTTGCTATTAGTATTAGTTGTTATTATAATTATTTCACCTTCATTATAAATAATAAAAAAAGAAAAAACATTCACCAAAACTAACCAACCAATTGATTGAGCTCAACCATGTGGACACATAGTATTTGATATGTTATGCCCTGTAGACTCCAATTTCACAAAGAAGATACGGAAGCAAATTCTCACATCTCTTCTTTAATTTGCCTCTGACTTTCCAGAGTCAAAAGCTGTAGGATAATGTTTTTCCGTTACTATTCTGTAGAACAATGATATGGCCTGACCATGGAGACAGGAATGGGAGAACAGTACCTTATATAGGTCCTTCTAGACAATTAACCCATCCATTTAAAGTGTGCAAAAAAAAATGTAATGTTCAGATAGTTTAACCAGGGGAGAACATACCTTAATTGTTCACTGAGTATAAATCAGGACTAGACATCTACATTGAATCAATCAATGGTTTGCTCATAGGCTTTAGAGTAAGTGCAAAAAGTCCTTGATGCTGGACAGAAAGTATCTTCACATTGTTTGAGGGATTTGGTCCCAGCAAAATAAATTGCAATTGAAAATGTGCTTATCAGGCATCTTTGTGGTAGAAGCCTCCTGCCTAGTAGTGGGGAGGAGAGGACCTTGACCTCATCTTCAGCCTATGTCTCTTTTCCCCCTTACCCTTGACCAGAGAACAACCTCATTAACTCCACAGGACTGGAAAGGAAAACACCTTGCTGATTCCACCAAGAAGATTTCTGGAACTATAAGTCACTCCTTTTGTCACATATGTTCTACGTTTGAGCTCGCTTTCTCTCTCCCGCCAACTCTGGACTAATTGATGCCACTTGAAACTCATGGGGACAGGATGACAGGGGGGTGCTGATGAGCTGTAACAGAAAGATATGTCCAAACCCTCAGGGCTACCTCTAGATCCCTAAGAGGATATAGCCAACCACAAGCTTGAGACCTGAATTTGCCCGTGGAAGTGGGAGTTTGGATAGTAGCCCTAGATTCAGTGGTACATATATAACTCCTGTTTATTCCTGGAACTTAGTAGGCACTTATTGGATGTTTGTTGAATTTCTAATATCTCAAAAGTAACTTACTTATTATGTTGCCCTCTTCATTTGGCTCTATCTAATGGGAAAGCATAGCAGCTGGGGCTATTCACCACAAAAATTGAAAAGAAAAATTTTAAAATCTGTGAAAATTTTGATAATCTGGGTATACAGTGATTTTCTGGATGATCAACTAAAGTTTATCAGTTTGGGAAGTATCAGTGTCTGGTTTACAATAATACTTAATAAATGATTGTTTTCTTGACCTGACTAAAAAATACAGAATTTCTCTTTCTAATAGCTGTTAATTTTTTTTTATCTTTGCTTCTCAAATGAATATAGAATTTTATCTTCATTAAGCCTGCTTTTTTATCAATCCTATACCCAATTCTAATTTCTCCATCTCTTTTAGTAGAACCTGCAATGCCTAGCATTGTTGTATTTAGTGGTGAACTGCCAAATCTCCATCATAACCCTGGGTTCTTTATGGTAACTAACTCTGTTCTTTCACATTGCATCAGCCAGTACTTGATGTACCATCTGACAAGCCCGGATCCCACATATTTGTCTTAGTCAACCTGAGATGATACTAATCTGTTAGGTCAATTTTTCCACTAGCTTATATCATTCCTGGTCAATCTCCTTTCCCTCTAAAGGAGATACTTGGCTACTAGCTATGTCAGAGAAGATAAAATATGACAAATAAAAGACTATAGACAATTCTCCTGGGCACTTTTGCTGCTCAGGTACTGTGATGATTAAACCTTATTCTTGTTCACTTTTTTTTATTGCACTATATGAGAAGGAACATAGTGACATTATCTGAATCACAATGAGTCACTGAACCTTACTGAGCCTCAGTCTTACTAAATCAGAATATTGATACGTGCACAATCTACCACAATTCAATTAACAACAAAAACACATTCATTCAGTGGCTAATAAGTTCAAGGTATTGTGAGGAAAGCACTTTGTACATTTTAAAGCACTATACAAACGCATTTGTATATTTGTGTATTTGAAACTCTCTTTACGGAAACTATCCATAAACAGAGATTACAATGTTCCTACTCAGTCAGTCAGTCAACAAGTATTTATAAAGTGCCTACTATGTGTCAGGCACATTACTCTCTTTAACTCACACTGAGGCCTAGGTGGTCTTCTTACTATTTCTCATCCACAGAGATTCATGTCCTGTCTCCATGCTTGAGATGCACTCCTTCACATCCACCTCTTAAATCCCTAGCTTATGGGAAAGGTCAGCTTAAGCACCACTTGCTAAATGAAGCCTTTTTATTCCCTATTTACTAATGCCTTCCTTCACAATATTGTCTTAACATCTATTTTTAATGTTTTTATGTAGCTACATATAAATATATCTCCCATGGATTGATTATAAACTTGTAGAGGTGAGAATTTTCATTTTTATCTTTTTATCTCTAGCTCCTAACAATGTCTGGCACACAGTAGATGCTTGTTAATCGATCAGTTGTTTGAATTCACTGAAGTTATAGTCTTCATCCAGATTATAATCTTCCTAAACTCCGTCACACAGTTTTCACAGATTATTGTGTCCAAAAAAGCTCATTATCTTGTCACCAGCCTTCTTATGAAGAAATTTCAAAACTTAGGTAGGTTCTTGGTTGGCAAACATGCAATCCACCACTGGGCCTGAACTTGAAGTCTTTTGAACTTGAAAGGACCTGTTGGAGCTTGTACTTTGTTGGCATAGACTTTGAGACTCCAGGGTTACCTCCACGAAACAGTGAGGCAGCTGATTTTACCCTATAACTGATGTGATCAATTATGACTCAGAAAAGGAATTGGAAAGTCATTGTAAGTCATTGTCAACTCTTCCAAGATTCATTATGTAATCATAACATTTAAGGAAACTCAGAAGTCATCCAGTCCAACCCTTAACCAAGACATGTTTCCCATCTATAACATCCCCAAAGGTGGGTTATCCACCTTTCTTTTCAAGACTTCCAATGACAGAGAACTCAATGTCACCTGAAAGAGTTCATCTAATTTCATGCCAGCTTTAATAATTATAAAGCTTTTCCTTATACTGATCCTAAACAGATCTCTCCCTATTGTCTGTCCATTGTTCCTAGGTCTGTCCCCAGATGCGGAACAGAACAAGTCTAATCCATTTTTTATATGAGGGTCTTCCTCTCCTTTACCCCAAAGACATGACTAGTCATCTTCAAACTAAGAATTCCCAGTTCTTTGAACCAATCCTCCCATAACATGGTTTTGAGTCTTCTTACAATCATGCCAATCCTTTGGATTTGATCTACTTTGTCAATATGCTAAGGGGCACAGTGGCCTAGAGTTTCCCCTTCCCCCTTCTGGGTGACATGACAACATGGATTAATTTTCTATGTCCTTGAGGATTCATTGGCCCCTGACTCCTGTACTGAAACTTCCTGGTAGCCTCTGGCTATGGATATGCCACAATGCCATCCAGTGGCTAGGGCCTTTCCGGTCATGTATTGACGTCGTGTATTCCCAACAGAATAGGGAGCAGGCTCCCATTGATGTGAATCAATTGTCTCAGAGGGTACTGGAGCAAGCTGACAAGAGGGTATAGAGAGTGTCAGGTCCAGCATTCCCTGATGGTTGTTAGCCATCCTGCATGAGTTGGTCTGTCAGCATAAAAAGACTGAAAATAATCTTTGCCAAGGAAACCCCAAATGGGGTCACAAAGAGTCACATGACTGAAACAACCTAACAACAATAACAAATTCAGCCACTAGACACAGAGCTCTCAGCTGTTATGGACCCTTCGTTGAAGATCTAAGGGAAATTAATAAAGTTGAGTAGCATGTGAGACAAGGGAGCTCTTCTGATGGAGTTTGTGGACCTAAAGTTTACAGTTAATAACACATGGGGCTGGGGACAGAAAGAAGTTCTCTTACTCAGAAACTGTGCTTCATCCTGCTGAAATCACAGCCGCAACACAAGAGAATGAGAGTGGAGGTCAAGAAGAGACTGGGAACTACAACTGGGGGTAAGACAGCCCTGGGCTAACCTTATTATTGGTATGCTTTCTTCCACGGATGGAGCAGGGGGTGAGCCAGCTTTTACCACCCAGGAACTTTTGAGGTTACAAGAAAAGTTCAAAGAGTAACCTGATGAATAACTGGAGCAACAGTCCCTGAGGGCATGGTCTAATGGAACCAATTAAGAGAATTTCTCTTCAGCAGAGTTCCATAGGCTTAGAGAGGTCTATGAGGATTTACTTCTATATAGTCAGCTAAATCAATTAGAGGATCCAGATGGGGATTATCATTTGTCCTTTTTTTTAAGGTGGCTAAGATGGGGAATTACTCATACCTGCTCCCATAAAGATGAATTCTTATTGTACCTGGGCTTATCAGTGGGGATCTCCAAGGGATCAAGTAAAGTTCCTAAAGGAAATGGATTTGATAGATTGGATCTATCTAGCTCCTCTATGGCCTACTACACTCTATGAACTAGTCTGCATCTGGGGCAATTAGACTTCCACTCCTGGGTGGTTTCTCACCAGGCTTTAGCTATCATTCTCCTCACCACACAATTGTACAGGTGTGGGCAGATCAAATGGTGAAATTTGAGTGGGAGATTGGGTCAGGGAAAATATAGCTAGCTATGAGTTCAAAGGGACTCTCAAAGGGGGGTAATGAAAAGAGGCCCTATAAGCACCCCACACCCCACCAGAAGGGCAGAGATTGATGACTCTATCACAGAGAGTTTTGAGTATGATTTATGAAGCATGGGGTTGATAAAGCAATTGATCAGCAACCTATGGAAATTTCAGTGAAAATGTATTATGACATTCAGAGCATGAGCAACACCAGTCCTTCCCTTCTCAAGCTTAGGACATCATCTAAGGCTCTGACACCACTTGGCAGTCCTAAGTGACTCAAATTTCTGTATTTAGACTTGAGAAATGTGAGGGTTGAGTCCATCTAGGGCCAAGGCTGAGGTTTCTCTGAGTCTGTAGGCTCTCAAGATGAGAAGCCATATGCCTGACTTATAGTAATCTGGAAAGGAGGGGGGAGACTTCAAGGATACAAAAGACTTCTAGGGACTGACAGCTATGTTATTATCATACCAGGGGACCCCAAATAGTTACAGAGAAACTCGCTGATTTCCAAAGTGGGCCACAGAGCACCAAAGGGGTATCTTTGTTCAAGTGTGCAGAGAACACTTGTGTGTGTCATTGGTGGTGACTAATCACAGGAAGTAAATTGTGGGATTGGGAATCATGAGCTCTTAGAAGTCAACATCTGTCCTATCAGCAAGATGATTCTGGGTAAGATAAAATGGAGATGGAATTGCCCAAAACATCTAGCGTAGTTAATATCAGACAATCAAAGGAAGTAGTAAAATAAATTTCATCTCTGGTGTTGGGGATGAAGGAGACTGTAGTACTTTGCTACACCAACTCCCCTTACTCACATACAATACAGCTAGTGAAGAATGCAAATGGTACCTGGCAGCTTCCAGTGGACTGCATCATGCCATCATCACGACTATATCTATAGCTATTCTTAACCTTGTCAATATGGTGGACCAGGTAGTGCAGTCCAGGCTGAATGGTATAGATGATCAACCTTGCCAGTGCTTTTTTTTTCATTTTTTCTGTGGCCAAGATTACTTGGGAACAGTTTGCTTTCCCCTGGGAAGGAGTACAGTCCTTTCCCAGGGCAACCTGAACACCTTGCATGGTATGCTGGGATCTGAAAAGGCTTCCTTTCTTGAGAGCGTTGGCAACCACCACTACATTAATGATAAGATGTTGACTATGCTGGATGATGCCATAATGGTATGCTGGATCAGATGGTGACTCATATGAAGGACAAAGGGAGAGAAATTAATGTCAAGAAAATCCAGGGTCTAGACTGATCAGTAAAGTTTGGGTGAATACGGTGAATGGGAAGAACCCAGATGATCATGGACACAGTTCTGATACTTGCTTTCCAACAATCCAAAAAGGAAATCAAGGGGTTTCTTAGACTTTGGGGGTTCAAAAGAACTCACAATTTTTACATGGGTATTCCAATGTCCCCATTTAATTGAGTGGCCAGCAAGCTTGTCTCTTTTAAGTGGATCCCATAATGGGTTACAGCACTAGGAGATATAAAGCAGGCTGCCCAACAGTCTGTCTCCCTTTTGGCCCTCATGACTTTGTGGTATGGGATCCATGTTTTTGGAAGTCTCAGTCCACAATAATAACATGAAGTTCAGTCTTACACCTAGGGTTGTCTTGACCATACAACCATTACCTAGGTTTCTTGAGCAAAAATTTTCTCAAAGCAGTCATTTGCTATGGAATGAAGAATAGCTACTCTCCTCCTAGTGGGCCCTAATTGCCACTGAGCAAAGGATACAAGATCATATTATCCCCCTTCACCTAGAGTTGCCTATTACAAGTTGAGTGATGGGTTCTCTAACAAGAAGATGGTCACAAAAGACCTCCATGGTCAAATGATACATTCAAGAAAGAGCTTACTCAGTTTCCTAGGGTATTAGGACCTTTAATGAACACGTTGTAACTCTGCTACACACTAAATCCTCCAAGTCAAGTCCTGACACTTTACCTCCTCTGCTAGATGAATAGGCTCCTGCCTATGAGGACTTGATTCCCTGAGGAACTTCATTTTCTTTCTTTTTTTTTTTTAGGCAATTGAGGTTAAGTGACTTGCCCAGGGGCACACAGCTATTAAGTATCTGAGGTTAGATTTGAACTCAGGTCTTCCTGACTCCAGAGCTGGTGCTCTATCCACTGCGCCATCTAGCTGCCCCAAGGAACTTCATTTTGCTTGATTTACTAATAACTCATCCCATTATGAGAGAAGCACACAAAATTAGACTTAAGTAGCCCCAGTGATGGAGCAACAAGGGATCCTCTGAAGAATGGGAATCCTGTCAAGTCCTCTCAGTGGGCAGAGCCAGGCTGCATGGCTGGCTTGTGAAGGGACCTGGATAGTGAGGCAGATAAGATTTTATCTACACTGATTCCCAAACAGTGGCTATATGTTGGGCAAGAGGGGTCTGGAGCCCGGGAAAGCAGGATTGGACAATCGAAAGTTCTCCCATTTGGGATCAAGGAGAAATTTTACTGATGCCTATAGGCATATCAGTACTATCAGAGACATCATACATACACACCTTCAGTTCAACTAGGTAAGGTGGTTAATGCCCTAATGGGAACAGTAGAAGTTGAGGAGTGAGTCCACTGCCAATCTAGACATGGGGTGGGGGGATGGGTGGTGCTATGTTGAGGTGGGCACAGGACAATATAATCCCCCTAACAAAGGCTGACACAGCTATGTTCTACCTATGTTCTTTAAGCCAATCAGAATACCTACATCTGAAAGACCAGTATGGCATGATCCCACATGGTTTCCAACCTACCTTCAACTGGCAAATTTATTATATTGGCCGTCTTCTGTAAAATCAGAGGAAGAGGTTTGTCTTACTGCAATTGATACCTATGGCTTTGTGGTTCTAGTCAAAACTCCTCGGTTGGTTCAGACACTTCTTTTACATAGAAGGCTCGGGGGACCATGGGGTGGAATTGATAGGAGGTGTCCTGCTTTCTGATGTCATGGGGGAAGTCACACCATCTCTGAATGATTATGGTAATTGTGAATTTATGTGGTAAAAAGAATATTTCTTAGCCCATTTGCTGACAATCTTGAATACTTGCCCAAAGGTGAGGAAGAATCCTTTGACTACCCCTGTGGGAGTAGTGGGTAGAACTTTAGCAGAGGTCTCTAGAAGGAAAAATATTTAGTATCATCAACCTTGTGCATATTTACAAATGGCATCTCTACCTTCCTCTGCATCTCCACCTCCTTCTCATGTTCCTCCCTCATCAAGCTTAACAGATGTCAGCATCTGCCCATGGCAAGTTCACCCAGAGCTCTACACATGGAGTTCTATGGAAATGAATTGAAAAGAGAACTCAGGAGAAGGGTCCAAGTACATGAAATTCCTTAGGGGGCAGCTGTACAATTGCCTTTGAGCCATAGGCACATAGCTTAACATTTTCATAGCTGGGCTGAAGGAGTGAAGAAAAGAGGTAAAATTTTGACCCTAACAGAAAGACGTAAGGGAGGAAAAGGTCGTGGAAAAGAGGGATGAAAGGAACATACCCCCAAGACAGGAGGGAGAAAAGCAATATGGGCTTAAAGCATTGCACGAACTTTCTAACTTTGCATGCTACAATTTTGGCTCGTGTTTTCAAATTAAGTCTGCGAGCCTTTAAGATCACCTGTTGCCAATTTAAAGGAATTAATGGAGCAACTGTTTAGTTCCAAACATTCCTTAATAAAACAAACTCCAGGATGCAAGACTGTGTGTGAGCTACCACTATTAAATATAAGAATGAAGCTGCTATTAAAAGAAAACGGCAATTTGGCCAATGTCCATCTATACTCAGATAAACTGGTGCTCTCCAGTCTGATTCATTTGTTTTGCAAACATTTTTGCTTTCAATATATCAAAAGTTAGCAGAGAGCAAGACCAAAATTTTTTGTTTGCTAATTTTTAATAAAATGCATGTCATTCTTTTAAATATTCATTCCTCCTAGGTCTGGAATCAAGAGCATGCATTATTTGTGGAGTAGGTGGCTGTTTTCCTGTTGAAGCATTCTAGGGGCTTGACTTAGAATAAAAGATGACCATTTCTAGAACTGGTTCTGCTACATGGCATTGAGAAAGCTAGCCAACTGGACAGTTTACTTAAAGAACCACAAAATCTGACTCTGAAGGGATAGCAATCAATCAACAAACATTAGTGATCTCCTCTCAAGATAGGAGGGAAGAAATATGATAGGTCAGGATATCAGAGCTCATCTAACTCAATCTATACTTAAGAAACAATCCACACTAAAATGTACTCAGTAGCCTTTGTTGAAAGCCAGTGAAGACCTTCCAGTGAAGAGGAATCCCCTCCCTGACTTCCAAAGACAACCCATTTGACTTCAGAATCTATTTCCTTAAGTCAAGTCAATGTTTACCTCTTTGGAACTTTTACCAGTTGCCTCTTCCTCCATCCCCTGGGGCTAGGCAGAACAAGATCCTTCCCTCTTCCACATGACAACAACTCAAATACTCAGACATAACTTACCAAAATGCATTCCTAAATTTTCTCTAAACTTTACATTCTGGGTTGTTTCATTCTTATGGGATAGTCCCTAGTTCTCTCATCACCCTAACTACTCTCTTCTGTACTTAGTGTATCTAGTCAGTCAGTCAACTAGACTTTATTAAATGTCTACAATGTGCCAAGGACTGTGCTAAGCAGTGGGGATACAAAGAAAGGCAAAAAAAATGGTCTCTGCTCTTAGAGAGTTCACAGGCTAATAGAAGATACAATATGCAAACAACCACATAGAAATTATATATATATATATATATATGTATATGTATAAACACACACACAGAAACAACTGAAACATAGGGATAACAGTAAGATTAAGGAAGATGGAAAAAGGTCTCTACAGAAGTATTTAAGCTTAGATTGGAAGGAAACCATGGAAGCTAGGGGATGAAAATGAAGAGGAAGAGTGTTCCAGCCATGGGTGAAAGCTGGTGAAATGTTCACAAGCAGCATATGGAGCATCTTGTTCTAGGAACAGTAACAAGGCTAGTGTAAATGAAGGGCAAAATACATGAGAAAAGAGTAAGGTATAACAAAACTGGAAATGTAAGAAGAGACCAGGTGATGAAGGGTTTTGAAACTCAAATAGAAGATTTTGTATTTGATTGGGATGCAATATGCAGCCACTGGAATTTATTGAATGGGGGCAGGGGAGGGGAGAGATATGCTCAAACCAGTGCTTTGCTTGAGAACATCAATTTGACAGCTAAATGGAGGGTAGATTGAAGTGGGGAGAAACTTGAGGCAGAGAAACCAACCAGCTGGCTATTGCATTAGTGTGATAATAAGGCCCTGCACCAGGATGGTGGCAATGTCAGGGAAAAGAAAGGCCTGTATACAAGAGATATTGTGAAGGTAGAAAAAGTAGGATTTGACTACTGTTTGGATATGGGGGTTGAGAGACTGAAGAGTCTAGGATGATACTGGGGGTTTTGAGCCTTGGTTACTGGGAGGATGGTGGCGTCCTTAAAGGTAATAAGGACATTAGCAAAAGGTGGGGCTCATCAATGTCTTCAGAAGCAGTGACCAGAAATGAGCTTGACGTTACAAATGTGGCCTAATCAGGGCACAGATCTGTATCACAAAACTTTCTCCTCCCTCATACTGGACATTATGCTCCCCACAATGCAGCCTAGGATAACATTAGTTTTTTGTCTGCCGTGTCACACTGTTGACTCATACGGAACCCACAGACCAATAAAACCTCCAGATCTTTGTCACAGATGCTGTTGTCTAGACATGCCTTCCTCATCTTGTACTTGTGAAGTTGTTGTTTTTATTTTAACCTCAAGCATAGAACTTTGCATTTATGCCTATTAAATTACACTGGATTCAATGAACCATCTCTCCCAGTTTTGTCATTTACAAATTTGACAAACAGGTTTTCTATACCTTCAATCTAGTGGCTGATAGCTTTGTGTCATTTCCCAATGCAAACCTGCCCTAAGGTGATAATGATATGGAGCAGTGATTTCAATATGCATTCTGCTTCCCCTCTCAACACAGAGAATAATTTGAAAATGAGAGAATGTGTCATCCTCACTCTTTTACATGACTTCGGAAGTATACTCCACAGGATGTCTTTTCTAGTGAGATCTCAAGTCTTCTCGGTTTTCTTCATGCCATTAAAAGAACCATGAAAACGAACTTCCTTTGTTAGATGAACATAGAAGGAAGCAGTTAAGGAATGGGATTCTAGTTAGCTGGGAAAAGAGGGTATTGGAACTTTTATTTTTACCAATAAAATGTGAAGTATGAGATGCACAGCTCTGTTTTAAGTATATTTAAGTTTAAATAGAAATGAATTTTCATACGAAAGCAAAACAAACAAACAGATACAGTTTATTGCTAATTAACTCAGGATGCCTTAAAAGTGCTAACCAGTACTTTGATCAAATCAACACAACACATATTTTTGCTCGGCTCCAATAGGTTCTGGCTGACAACACTGCACAATGCATTGCATGTAGGAGATACTTAATAAATGTTTGCTGAATGGATAGATGGATGGATAAATGAATGGACAAATGAATATTGAAAGCACTGTTTTAGGTATAGAACTTCAGAGCTAGGAAAAAAAAACTAGTTGATCGCCTATTCTATTGATCAAAAATTAAAACCATTAATAACTTTGAGGAGGCAGCTATATGACTCAGTGGATAAGGTGCTGGGCCTGGAGTCAGAAAGACCTGAATTCAAATCCAACCTCAGGCACTTACTAGTTGTGTGACCTTGAGCAAATCACTTAACCTATGTTTGCCTTAATCCACTGGAAAAGAAAATGGCAAACCACTCTATTATCTTTGCCAAAACCCCATGGACAGTATGGGCCATGGGGTCACTAAGAGTCAGACATGACTGAATAATAACAATAACATCAATAAGAAAACTGAGGCTCAGGACAGGGTGGTGGGAAGGGGAGAGAGGGAGAGAACATTGTCTTCTAATGTTAAATGCTCTTTAACCTGTGTGAAACAAAAATTATAAGAAATGTGCCCTCCCAGAAATTTAAAATGTGATTTACAAAATAATGCAATAATACATGAAAAGTTAAGTAGCAATATAAATTTGATAACAATGAAGAGCAGTAATAGTACATGACAGTTCAAATTTTTCAAAATGCTTTACATATATTTATTGTATTATATTTACATATATCTCATCTGATCCTCACTTGTGCCTTACAGGTACAAATATTATCCGCAATTTTATAGATTAGGAAAATCAAGATTCAAGTGACTTACCTAGGATTACACAGTTACAAGGTCTCCCAAGTCATACAAAATTGATCACCAAATGAGTAAGCTACTTAGTGATGGGAGTTCAGTGGAAAAGATAATGACTAGGTCCTGAAGTGGGCTAGGGAGTCTTTAAGGAGGAAGAATTTGAATGGGCTTTGATGGATGAATAATAGTGGTATCAGTTGGGAAGGTTGGGGGGTGGGATTGGGTGGATGGATATAGAATGGAAGAAATAGCTTTAACCAAGGTATAGACATGTAAACATCAAGAGAATAAGATGTTGAAATATAAGACCAAACTGAAGAAATCCAAAGGAAATATTTAGTCCAGAAAAGAGAAGACTAAGGGAGGTGGGAGATGGGAGGGTATGATAGATATCTTAAGTATTTGGCTAACATGTTGGAAAGGGATTAGAGTTGTGCTGTTTGACCTCAGGGAGAAGAACTAGGAGCAATGAGTTGAAAGTGCAAAGAGACAAATTTTGTCTTGAGGGTGAGGAGTAAAAACAAATGTCAACCAGTAGAGCTGCCACAAAATAGCATAGGCTCCCCCAGGAGATAGCAGCTTCCCCTCTCACTGAAGTCCTTCCAGTGAAGACTGGTTAGCCACTTGTTAAAGAAAGATGTTTCATTCAGATGTAGGTACAACCACATGGTTCTTAATGTCTCTTTCTATTCTGAAATTCAGTTATGGCCAAGATTATGAGAGAATATTCATTCAGATTTTTAGGTTTATTATCCAGAGGAATTAAATGTTTCCCTGAAGCAGAGACTGGCAAAAAAAAAAATAATGAACATCTCAGTTACCCCTTTCCACTACCCAAGCCTACGTTAGAAACAGCCCCCCAAAAAGCACCACTGTACCTCCTGACCACAATCAGCATCCTTCTAACAGTTGCCTGCTTATCAGCCTGCTGACATCATCTAAAAATGACCCTGTGCTTCAGCTTAGAGAAAGCAAGAGACAGCTAAAAAAGCAGGCTGGCACCTCGGGAAGGTGGGGGTAAGGGAAGGAGAAGTGAGGGGCTACGGACGTGTCAATGAGGGAATTTTCAGACGTCCGTACACACTTTGTGATAAAATGCTTCCAAGGTGGTGTCATTTCCCTTGCCGACAACAGTAGCTTTTCTTAGCCAGTGTGGACTCGGTGCCCTTCTCTGTATCTGGGCTAATAGAAGGCAGGCGTGGGACAAGCTGAGCTCCAGTTAAACAGGGATAATTGAAGTTTCAGATTATGAAGCAGTACATGATGAATTGCTTAGACTTTTCCTGCCAAGGTGAGGGTGCTAATGGCTGTGCTTTTGTATCACCAGGCCTCTATTTATCTCGATCCAAATCGGGTACATTACTAGGTACTTGACTTTATCTATCCACCACTGGAAGGGGAAGTTAACATAGATATGGTCTATCAGTGTAGGCAGCCTTAGAGATCTTTTACGTGGGAATACGAAGATAAATAATCACCACGCACCCTTACTTTAATAGGAATTTGGGGTTAGAACTCTTTTCATTGAAATACACGTTAAGACGTCTGTGCATGAGCCAACCAGGCCAAGTATGGTAAATGGAAGGAAGAGCGGGGCTGATTCATTTTGACAGTTTCTTTCTAAGTGCCTACCATGTTCAGGGAACTGTACAAAAGCTATAGGGGATACAAAGAAGATAAGGCCACACACAGCCTTTTAGTAGAAATGAGTGGACAGAGCCCCGAGCCTGAAATCAGGAAGGCTCATCTTCATGAATTCAAGTCTGGCCTCAGACACTTACTGCAAGTCACTTATCCCTGTGTGCCTCAGTTTCCTCATCTATAAAATGAGCTGGAGAAGGAATTGGCAAACCACTCTGGCATCTTTGCCAAGAAAACACCAAATGGGGTGCCAAAGACTGATACAACTGAATAACGATAACAACTCAAGTAACTAGAAAAAACTATCACTTAACACAGATAATGATTACAATTGACTGCCATAACACCTCTTGCATTTGACCTTTCGCCTCCACTCACATTGACAATGATTACAATGACTACCATTAGAGAGAAACAACTCACTAGGGATCCACATTGGGAGCTCATTAGCTGTGAGCATTTAGGAAATCACCACAGAGGAGGTAACATTTGATCCAAACATGAAAGAATAAGTAAGATTTCAATAAGAGGAACTTAGGATGAGAGTGAAGGATAGGAAAGGACACATTCTAGGCAGGGAAAACAATTCGCACAAAACCTTGGAGGGAGCAACCTTGAGGAAAGTAAGTAGTCTAGTTTGGCCTCAACATGCATCATGTCTAGGTTGGTAGTGGGAAATAAGTCAGGAAAGATTTACTGAGGTCACATTTTGAAAGGTCGTGAATGTCTTCCTTCATTCTGACCACCTCACAGTGTTGTCATGAGAAAATCCCCTTGTAAAACTTAAACTGCTATTTGCATGGAGACTGAAATTGTTGGACATTTTTTGTGAAGGGGAGTGATGGACTCCAGGAAGATTAATCTGACAGCCAGGCGTTAGATTGATTTGAAGGCAATAAATGAAAGATGAGAGATCACTTATTGGGCTATTGGAATAGTCCAGACCAGAGGAAGTAAGGAAGGCCTGAAATAGGGAATGCTGAGTGAAAATGAAAAGGAGTAGATGGATGAAAGCATCACCAACTACTAATGGATATCCTTTAGGTATCTTTCCTTCCACATGTCCAAAATAGAGCTTTACCTTTCCTTTAAAACCTTCCTTTCCCCTCTTCCTGTTTTTTTTTCCTCCAAGGTCACCACAATTCTCCCCATCCTCACCCAGGTATGCACCTTGGAATCAGCTTCCCCTCTTTAATCGCCCCCTCTGTGGCCCATATCCAGTCAGCTGCTGGGTCTTATTTATTGTGCTGCCATAGTACCTGTTGCATTTGTCCCTTCTCCTTCAGTCACATTAGACCTTTATCACTTCATGTCTGCATTATTGCAATAGTCTCCTAATTGGTGCCTCCTCTTCTCCCTTCTCTAATCCCCTCTTCTCATAGCTATCAAGCTTGGTTCCAACCACATCATTCCCCTGGTAAAACATTTCAGTGGCTCCCTAATGCCTCTAGGATAAAATGCAAACTCAAATTCAAAGCCCTTCACCACACAGTTCGAGGATAATTACCCATTAACCTCTTTCATTTGGTCTACATTCCGGCCAGACTGGCTTACTTACTGTTTCACCTATACCACAACAATTCAGATCCCACTTCCATGTATTTATGCTGGAATATATCAATTCTTCACCTCTACCTCTTAAAGCCCTAGCCTCTTTCAAAACTCAGCTCAAGGTCAGCTTCCTACAGAAGGTGACAGTGCAGCCCCTCTGAGGTTACTTTGACTAAATCCTGCGTTTAATTGTGGAAGTGTTGGGGTAGAAACCCCACCCTAATTAAAAGAAAAACAGAAGGCCTAGACTTCTCAAATAAATCAATGGATTAACCCAAGGCATAAACTAAGCTTGAAAAAAGTCCTTAGCCATTTGGGAAAGCCTTAAGTGCTTTGAACACTGTTTGAAGATAATACCACTCAGGAAATGCCTTGTGTTTGGCTAGAAGAATCAGACACATTTCTGAGATTAGTAAACTAGTTTAAAAATCACACAGATCATCAGATCAGTCAGGTGTTGGTTGAACCCATATTAAACTACTGCTGAGAGGAAATTGCCCCTTAGTGGGACAGATAGAAGGAGTTTCCCTCCTCCCTTCATCACCATTGACCAGATAACAACGTTTGAGTTCCCATCAGAAGAATCTGCATTGAGAACTGAGAAGGGACCCTGAGGACAAAAATAAAAGCACCAAGAAAGGTAGCTTCAGGCCTCCAAATCCTTGGAGTCCAGTAGAGAGCTAAATCTAAGAGAAACATCATGAAGACTCTGTGAGGGGAGAAAAGGACTTCTGGTATCCCAGAGCTGTTAGCTCACCCTTTGGCCACATCTGCTATCTAACTTTGGGCCCATTATTCCCAGGGACCTTGTATATTCAAAGGGAAAATGTTTGGCAGGGATAGGGAGGTGGGTGGGGAAAACGAATGTCTGTAACAACTCTCATTGCTATATCTGCTTAGTAGTTCTGCTTTCTAGAAGTTAATTAACTGATTGATAATCAGTGAGAACTACCAGATAGGTGCTTGTGAATAAATATACTAGAAAAACCCCAAACTCTCAGGCTTATCCATAGAATTCTAGAGGAACAAAGAGTCACCTACCTTCTGGGGACCTGGCCCTCCAATGCAATTGGTAGTTGAGGAGTGAACCCAGAGAGAATGCTACATTTGTACATGTAAATGTGGTATCTCCTAGCAGAAAATAAACTCCTTGAGGGCAGAAGCAATTTCATTTTTGTCTTTGTTTCAGCAGTGCCCTGCTCGGTGCCTACCTGAATAGAAGGCACTTAATAAATTTTTGTTGATTAGTTGATTGCTTGATATTACAATATATACAGACTTCAAGATTCTTTGGATTTTAGATATGATGGGAAGCCTTTGCAATATACCAAGTTATTTTATTATTAATATGATTATTATTTGTTTTACTTGGCATCAGTCTCTAGTCAATTAATTGAATTGATTAGGGAACGCTACTAAGCAACCCAGTAATAGTTTGGATCTCTATGTGAAATATCTTGTTCAATGCAATACCTCCCTAGCTAGTTACTTTAGAAATGTAAATCAATAATCATATTAAGCAAGAAGCTGTGCATGACTTGGTGGATATTCACAGAAAAGAAGGGAGAACCAGCACCCAGAATACACACCTTAATAGTGGGCCAGTAATCATAGGTATATTTTGAATTAGACCTGATTACCCTAAAGAAGAAAACATATAAAAGCTGCTTGGAATAGCACCTGGAAGCATGACAAGATTTTTTTTCTGCTTGACCCCAGAGGGGAAAACTAGAAGCAGTGATGGAAGTTGCAGAGGCAGATTTTGGCTTGATGTTGGGGGAAAAAAAAAAAAAAACAACTTCCTAATTAGAACTGTGTTTAATGGGATCCCTCTCCCTGGAGGTCTTTAAGCTAAGTCTAAATAACTTTTTCTTATGTGTATGAGATTGAGTCTTTTCCTACTCCAGGATTTTGTGATACGTGGATGAAAGTAAACCCTAAATTGCTAGTGGTTCAGAGAATAGACTACTGGGAAAGGAGTCAGGAAGATCTGAGTTCAAATTCTGCCTTAGACACTTATTAGCTGTATGGCCCTGGGTAAGTTATGTGATGCATCTCTGCTTCAGTTTTCTCTATATCTATAAAAATCACATATCTATAAATCATGCATTTATAAAATCAGTGTATTAAATGTTTTGCCTGAAAATCTTACTTCCAGGCCTAAATCTATGGTTGTCTTTTATTTCACTCTAAGAGAAAGATAGAGCTTCAGCAAACTTCTTAGCAAATACTACCCAGATTTCAGGATACTGTTTCAGAAGATTCTGGTAGTCACTATGATAATTATTCAAATTCTGCGACACCGGGCAAGTCAACTGACCCCTCTGTAGCTTTTTTCCTTATTGAGAAAATGGGGATACTAATCCTTTCACTCCCTACATCAAAGGAAATGAGGAGGAATTGTTGGTGTTTTTTTCATATTAAACATAAAGCACCAATCCAATCCAATAAATCCAATCCAATAAACATTCATTAAACACCTATTGTGTTTCAGGCCCTGTGCTAAGCACTAGGAATACAATTAATAAAAAGATGTCTCTGCCCTCAAGGAGCTTACAATCTAATGATTCCATGGAGTCTGCAAGTCTTACTGCATTTGTAAGTTATATATGAACTCTTAACTTGATGTGCCATGAAAGTAAGCAAAGATTCTCAAAGGCTAAGCCAAAATAATTCAAGCTCTGACAGGTCCTACCAAGCTGAGAAAGCTTTGAATCTGGCTCTGGTGATAGACTGCTTCTGTCATCCAAAGAGCAGTCCATCTAAGGTCACAGAGGCTCATCACCAGAGGGCTAGACAACAGGTGATAAAATATTTTTGGCTGCAAAAACTCATGAAACTATTCACCAGGCGTTCAAGGGGTTATAATTACCCCATGTATCTTTAAAGTTTATTATTTTTTAAAGTAACAATAATAAGAATTGTTTTTAAAACGTGTTATTGAATGACCAATTGCACATTTGGTCAATACCAGATATTAACAATTCCACTCTTTATACTGTGGGACCCTTTTAAAATATAAATATTGGGAAACCAGATTAGTATATGCCTTGAAGCATACATATCTATGAGCAGACTTTATCTCAATGACTCATAGATGTATGGAATCGTGCTCATCTATTCAAATTCCATCCCTCCCCTCATCATAACTTTACAAAAGAGGAGACAGATCTAGAGTGACTTGACCAAGATCAAACAAGTAAAAAATTATAGAACTAGGATTTGAATCTGGTCCCCTGACTTCTGGGCCATTGTTCTTTCCATTGACCCATACTGCCTCCTAGAGATATTGTATTTCAAGGAACATGGTTTATGTATAAGGTACATCAGTATCTAACATTTTAAAAACCACATTACATAGGAGCCTACACTGTTATACAGACTTCTCAAATTTTACATGCTTTAATTTTATATCTATACGTAAGTATTTAAAACATTGTTTTTAAAGTTTTAGTTCATTATAAAACACCTAGGTTTATTTGTTTGAATTTTGTCAATGTTGTTGTTGTTATTGTTTTGACTACCCAATACCAAATTATTAGCTTGCCTGATTTTTTTTAAAAAAATCAATCTATTTGACATCATGTAGACAAATAAAATGTCACTTAATTGTTCTTTCTTCAGAATAGGGGATGAAAGGAACACAGACCCAAAAAGATTCCCTAAGAGGAAGATCTGAAAACATCCCCTGCATCTTCTAGGGTGAACAGTGAGAACATGAAAATGCCTGGGTTCTCCTGATGAGACATAATTTTCTCAAATGTGGTGGTCCCAAAGCCCACCAAAATCCATAGTACTTTATATTACCCCTTCTTTCAATTCTCAAGGAATTGGAAGAGGGAAAAGATCTCTAAATCTATAAGAGTATGTCCCCACTTCTGTTATATCTCTGTATCACTTCAAGTGCTCCACTCAAAATTCCACTTATACCTGCCTAAGTCATAACCTCCTCATTTATATACACAATAAACTTCATCTTTGTATAACCAGAGTTGTAACAGTTAACCCCATAAAATGTGTTCTGGACATGTTTTAGCAGTCTGTCAAAACGGTAAACTCTCCTTTTATTTTTATACCATTATAACAGAATTCCCATTTTTATGTAATTTTTTTCCCAAAAGAACATTTCTCCAATATAGTTTAATATTTAGAAACAGCTAAGACAGGTGTTCTTACCCTGGGTCAAGAGGTCTGTGGGTAGATTTCAAAGGGATTGTGAACTTGGATAGGAAAAAAATTACAACTTTGTTTTCACTAACCTCTAAATGAAATTTCTCATTTCCTTCAATTATTTAAAAGCATCATCTTGAAAAGGGGTCCATAGACTTCAACAGATTACCAAAGAGGTCCATTCAGGGGTGTTATGGAACCAGTTCCAATTGGCTTATTTAAAAACTGACTATTACATTTTCAGAGTGAGCAGTTACATCTCAGAAATTGGCAAAAACTACAAATCAGGGCTTGATTTATTTTTTGATGATTATTTAGATTTAATAAATGGACAGAAAAATGTTAATAATGCAGATTAAATTTAAAAGGATGTATGTTTGTATATATACATGTAGACATTATATATGTTTATACATACATATATACATCTATAGGGGTGTGTGTGTGTGTGTGTGTGTGTAAGTTTCAGGAAGCTGGGTGGCACAATGGATAGAGCACTGGGCTTTGAATTAAAAAGACTCATCTCCATGAGTTTGAATTCAGCTTTAGACACTTACTAGCTATGTGATCCTGGGAAAGTCTTTTAACCCTGTTTGCCTCAGTTTTCTCATCGGTAAAATGAGCTGGAGAAAGAAATGGCAAACCACTCCAGTATCTCTGCCAAGAAAACCCCAAAAGGGGTCACAAAGTCAAACATGACCAAAACAACTGAACAACAACAACCAATATGTAAGTTTTCCTGGGGAGTCAGTTATTAAACATTTACTAGCACACTACTGGGTCCATGACACACGCACGAAAAGGTTAAGAAGTCTTAAGCTAGGAGAATTCCAGGCCCAAACAAAGCTCTGAAGTTTACAACCAAAAGGAAAGAACCAATTTCATGATCAAGCTCATTTTGGAGGTCATTATTTCTTCCTCTGTCTCTTTCCATAGATTCTTACAGTTGGTACCTGGCACATAGCAAGTATTTAATAAATGCTTATTGATCAACTACAAAGGAAAGGGAAAGGGAAAGGAAGGGAAGGGAATATACATTTATATTGTGCCTACTATGTGCCAGGCACAATATTTTACAACTATTATCTCATTTGATCTTCACAACAACCCTTTGACGTAGGAGATATTCTTATTACCATTTTACAGTTGAAGAAACAGAGACGTATGAAGGTCAAGGTCACATAGCTAGTAAATGTCTGAGAAAGGATTTGAACTAAGGTCTTCCTGATTCCAGGACTGGTTTGCCACTAGCTGATTCTGTAAGAGGCATTAGATATCACATATTTCAACTCCATTATTTTATAAATGGAAAAATTCAATTCAACAAACATATTAACATGGCTACAATGTGAAATTCTCCATAATGCCATAAAGTTGATTATTCAAGGATGAAACTGAAGCTTAAAAAAGTTAAATGACTTGATTAGGGTAACACAGATAGTTAATAACCAGGCTAGGAATAAAACCAAGGACTCCTAACACCCAGCCCAGTTCTGATTCCATTATTCCAAGCAGCTTTTCATTTAAACAAAGAAATGAATGAATCCTGTGTAATGGTCAGAATAAGGCAAACAATCACCCTGGTCCTAAGGATGACTAGAGGGACACCATGAATAGAATGAATGCATAGTTTCCAGATGAGTATATTTGGTTTTGAAGGGTAGGGCAAGATGGAAAGACTGCACAGTGAGTGAGCTGGTAGATACAGTATGTACCCATTCAGCCATTTTTCCATGGGGCCACTGAGTTATGCTTACAGTTGCATCATCTTTTTTTTTCTTTCGTATCTCTGGTAAATCATCTAGGTGTGTTTCAGAAGCAGTGAATTGACAGCTTGGCTAGAGCTGTGAGAAAACTTCATGAGATAGCAGGAAGCATCTCATTCAGGAAGGCAAGAAATCTAAGTTCTAGTCATGGCTTTGCCACTGTGTCCGTTGCTAAGTCACTTAACTTCGGTAAGATGCAATACAAGTCAATAAATATACATTAAATATCTATCATGTACCAGTCACTGTACTAAGAGTAGGCGATACAGAGACCAAAACCAATCACTGCTGTCATCATAGAGCTTACATTCTACTGGGGGGAAACAACATATGCACAAGTAAGTAAATACAATACATATATGTATGTATTATATATATGTAAGTATATGTGTATATATGTGTATAGTTTTTTTGAAGGGGAGAATACTAAAAACTAGAGGGAGAAAACCAAGGAAGGGTGCACATAAGAGGTGCCTCCTGATCTGAGCTTTTGAAGGAAATAGGGTTTTTTCCAAGCTGGAGGAGAAGAGTAAGCAGTAACTTGTGCAAAGATACACTGGTGGGAGATGGAATGTTGTGTATTAGGACCATCAAGAAGGTCAGAACACAGAAGGTAAGAGGAAAATTAATATAAAATCAATCCAGAAAGATACCTTAGAGTTAAATGGTGGAGATAATTAAATATTATACGGATTTTCATTTTATCCTGGTGGCAACAGGGAGCCATTGAAGTTTCCTGAGCAAGGGAATGACAGGGTCGGACTTTTTATTTTAAGAACATCCAATTGGGAACAAAAATCCTTTCTTGATCTAAATGTCTTTGGGGAAAAAAAAAGAGGAAGTAGTAATGACATCCAAAATGAATACTCTAGGGGCAGCTAGGTGGCACAGTGGATAGAGCACCAACCTCGAAGTCAGGAGGACCTGAGTTCAAATTCAGCCTCAGACCAAACACTTGACACTTACTAGCTGTATGACCCTGGGCAAGTCACTTAACCCCAATTGCCTTAAAAAAAAAAACCCAAACAAAATGAATACTCTTGAAATATGTGGAGGGTCTTGTAGAGGAGGGAAACAAGAGGCAAGCAGACCAATTAAGATGTTGGTGCTGTTGTTGTTGTTCCTTGTCCTTCATTCTTGAAGAGGACCATGACATCAGGAAGATGATGCCATGGCTTGCAAGTGAATTGCATTTAAGTGAGGGAGGGCTATGCAAGGTCATCAGCCTTACTCTCTCCTCTGCAGCCATCTGGGTCCAATGGCCAGAAATAGATCAGGACTACTGGAGATGGCCCTAGATGCAGTGGGAAACCTCGGCCTTTTTAAGCGAAGGTCTGTCCCGGGTCTCAGCTTGACAGAAGCAATACCCATTCAGTGAATAAGGCTAGTTAAGAAATGAGGTGAAAAATGGCCTCTCTTTTATCTAGTAAAAAAAATCCATCTGGGAGGGGAAGACCCTCAGGGTTTCTGACTAAAACAGAAACAATAGCTATTTACTGTGGGTACAGTAATAATCTATCGAGAGGTGATGAGGCCCTGGATTAAAGAAGTAACTGTAAGAGTAAAGAAAGAAATAGATAGGAGAGATGTTTTTGAGAAAGAATCAGCAGAACTTGGCAACTGATTAGATATGGAATATAGGGGAGACTGAAGACTTGAGGGTGACTTTGAGATTGACCCGGGTTGGCAGCATGCCTGGGCACCAGTGCCATGCCGCCTCTGTCTTCTTATCTTTCTCAGGTGACATATGTGCTCTAGGTATTCCAGATCTCACGAATCCTGATATCGGGAGGTGATTATGTAGCTTATATAGCTTATATTCCTACTCTACCTAATGAATACCTTGATTCAACCTGTTAATGGTGAGTGTGGCAGAAAGTTTCTTGGCTCCTCCTCAACACCTGAAAGGAATATTGTCCTGACTGATACAACAGGGTGACTGAGCTGTCAAAATTGTCTTAATTTGATGTCTTCTGAAGATTTCAATGTGTGCTTACTTTTCTTTTTATCTATGCAAAGTATTTGGTATCCCCCCAAATAAAGAGAAGATATTTGTTTACATAAGACAAACATAGCAAACTCTCAATTCCCAACTGCAGTAAGAAAGTCAGGAGTTTAGGTTAGATTCTAGTTGTGTCACCCAGGGCAAGCCATGTAACCTTAGCCTCAGTTACCTCATCTGTAACATGGGGATAATAACAGCACCTAACTAGCAAGATTATTGCGAGGATCAAATGAGTTAATATATGTGCAATGTTTTGTAAACCTTAAAGTACTATAGAAATGCTAGTGATCATTAATAGCTTAAAACACTGAAATCTACAGATAGTTTTTCAGTGCCAGTCAACATATAATTTCATTCCCCATCAATCAAGGCTGCTAACACATAGCTGATTGAAACTATGGCAAAAATCATCCTTAACAAAGCTCATCTAATAAGATCTTTAAATTAACCAGCTTTTAATCCCTTACAGAACCCCTCCTCCTCACCTACACAAACTTTCTAGAAAGAGTCAATTTATGAGAAACAAAATGATATGAGGAATCAAAAAAAAAAAAAGAATATCACCCTTAGGATATATCTAGTAGCAGTCACCTCAAACTAGCTCATGAGAGACAATTGTTAAATATTTAGCATAAGCATTTACATCTTGGAAATTGGCAAACATTACAAACCAGGCCTTCATTTTTTGTTTTGTTGACTGTTTAGATATAATAAAGTGACAGAACAATGTTAATAATGAACATTAAACTAAAAAATATGTTATTTATATATCCCCCATCCCATGAGACACGTTTTTAAACATTTACCAGCATATCCCCAAGTATATCCTAGAATCACTACTGGTTCTGCTTCATATAGTTTATCTACATTTAAATGTTTGGTAATGACTAACAGATATTGTTTCATAGACATTTAAATCCAAAAGAAGAATGACCTTATGCATTATCTAGTTTAACATACTTATTTTTCACATAAAGAAACTTAGATCTTTGGAAATTAATTAAATCTAGTTCAAACAAACATTTAAATGACAATTATATGCACAGAATGTAGCTTGCCCATGTCCAAAGGCAAAGGACTTGAACATCAAATCTCTTGACCTTGGTCCAGTAAATGTCCAGAATAATGATCCTCAGTCATTAAAGATTAAGTCAATTATTTGTCTTATATTGTGCTGACTGGAAAGGAAAATAGTGTAATTTTTCAAAAGATTTATTTGGACATTGAAACAAAAATAGATTTCTGCTTAATTATGAGCTATTTAAGAAACTAGATGAACTATAACAGCCTGTTGCTCATGTTTAATCTTTCACTCTTCTTCCTGCCCATGCTCTAGTGACACTGCTAATGAGCAGTGGGGAAAAAAAAGTAGCCAAATGTCAATCTGGTAGAGGAAGGAGAATGAAAAGGTCCTGGAGAGTCACCAAAGTGTAGGTATAATTATGATCATGAATAGGGCTAATCCCAGACAAAACTGTCCTATAAAACAAGTAGATGTTCTGTGCCAGACCCTTTGCCTCTTTACTTCCTTGACCTTTCCTCCCCCATGGTATTGATTACCTTCAAGGGCTCTGTGCTCTCATGTTTTCTTCCTTATTCTTTTACCTTCAGGAATGGACTGGCAATCAGACAATACATTTTCACTTAGTTTATCAAATATATTTTTACTTTAAACTTTTTCTATAGTTACATAATGAAAGGCTTTGTTCCTTATTAAAGAAACTCCAGACATAAGTGCATAGAAGTGTTTTTAGTGGAAAGAGACCCTTAAAATCTCAATACAGTTACCTACTCTTACCAGGAGATAGGTTAGCCTGAATATATGTTCTCAGAGGTGATATTAGGACTCTAACCTCAAAGTACCCAATAAGGAACAAGGAAATTGTAGTAAAGGAAACAAAAATGAAAAGAAACATTGCTATTATTATCATCATCATTATCATAACTAGAATTTATATAGTACTTTAAAGGTCTAAAAAGTATTTTATAGATATTACATTTTATCCTCATGAGAGCATTGAGAGGTAGGTGCTTTTATTATCTTCATTTTATGGATGAGGAAACCAAGGTAGACAAAGTATAAGTGACTTGCTCAGGGTTACACAGTTAGTAGATGTCTGATATTAGATTTTAACTCAAGTCTTTCTGACTCCAGATCTGGTACTCTATTCATTGTACTCTTAGTTATCTAGAAGATGCATGTATCCAGGAGGTCCATGCTAAAGGCAACACAATTTTTAGGACACTAAAAAATCAATTCTCAAGATGAAAGAGGGAAGAATAATAGCTGCTATGGTGGGGGAACCATAGCCCATATTCCTTTAATAATTGGCAGGAAGAATCATAGCTTGTATTCCCTCAATAATTTAATGGATCTGTGAGCTCATTGACAACCGTATTCCCTCCAACTATGGAAATCATGACCCATTCACAAGTCAACAACTATAGAAGGCTCCTAGCATGTTGGATGAACCTTGTGCAAAGAATTTTTGGTAGAATATGGAGAAACATCACATAGGATAAGAAGGTGCTGGTGGCTTCCAGTCCTTATCAATGAGATCAAAGATCCATTTAAATATTGCCATACAGACCACAGTCAATTTTCTTTACTTACATTCAGAATTGTGAAACCAGACTTTAACTGTGCTACTTATTTACTCCATTGGTGGACCACAGTGGGGCTATGTTGGTCTTCCAAGTGGTCTGTGTGCCAGGGCCATTGTATTTGTTCTTTATAATGTGATCAATTCTAGACTTCATTCACTAAATTCCTCTTCCAATGAGTGCCCATTTTAAGAACTGGACCCTGGGAACATAAAGTCTATGTCAGTGCATCTCTACCATTTCTAAAGGCTTGAAGCGTGAGTCTGATGATGGACTGTATGCCAGTCATCTCAAGAATAGTTTAGCTAATATAGGAAGGGATCATCATCAAAGCAATGGTCAATGGATAAGGACTATTTTTTTTGGAGGAAGATGGGGCATGGTGACTCATGATGGCTAACGCATCAATGTGTTACAATCTATATAAGTTGATAGAGGACTAACACGTTCAGAGGAACTACAAATTCTTGATGTATTTAGGTCTCTGACAATAGTTACTAATGACATTTCTAGTTATTCTGACCATCTTGCCACTGATTCTGATGAATTTCGTTCAGTGACAAAAGGAAGTATGCTAAGCCTTATCATACAAGTTCTTTTATCCTCCTGAAATGGTCAGACAACCAGAACAACAAAGATTTCTGAGCAAAGCTGGCAATGGACACCTAATGATCTCAAGGTATGGATGGTGAGTTTTGATTTATGGAATCACTCACAGTAAAGAGACTCCCTACTTCCTGATCCCTCCTCCTCCTCCTCCTCCTCCTCCTTCTTCTTCTCTCTCTCTGTCATCAGGAATCTTAATCAGACATTAACACAAGTCTTTACATTCTTAAAATTCAATTCTACAAAGATATTTTGAGCATAAGACAACTACACCAGGTACAAGGAATACAGAGATCAAAGTATCCCAGTCTTCTTTCTCAAGGAGTTTACATAAAGATACGTATGCTTGTCTACATAAATATATTGTTATACAAAGCAAGTAGTTGGGGGGAGGGCAAAGAAAATTATGCAAGGTATTTTAGAAGTATTTGAGGAGGAGGAAAGACTGTAATCTAGAGGGACTGGTAAAGCAACTTGGAGGAGGTGGTGTGTGTGTTGAACCTTGAAGGAAATTAGGAAGTTTGTCTGATAGAGTTGAGGTGGATATTCATTCTGGGTATGGCACATAACATTTGTTAAGGTAGGAGATGAATGGATGAATTCGAGGAATGATTTGTAAGCCAGTTGCTTACAAGTTTAAGTGTACTGAAGGGTACTCATATTAAATACAATCATTGCTGTAGGTACTTCCATGATTCCTTTTGATAATGGAGGGCATATTTTATCCATCACAGTGCAGTAGAAAGAACTCTGAACTTGGAATCAAGAGAGCTGGGCTCTAGCCTTGGTTCTACCACTAACTAGCTGTGTGATCTTGGGTAGATTATCTCATCTCTCTGGGTCTCATTTTCTTCAACTGTAAAATAAGGGAGCTTGACTAACAGATCACTAAAGTCACCTTCAGTTCTAAGATTGTATTGGGAAGAAAGAAGCTACTGTTTAAGGAAGACCATCATCAAGTTGATCAAAGGGTGTTGTTTTGTTTTGTTTTTCCATCCATAGCAACTCATGAGCACTGTTTGCTAAAGTATAGAAGAGTTTTTATCCGTATGAATGGAGAGGGTAGCCAAACTAATGAAATTGTATGTCCATAAATGTTAAAGATACATTTTTAAGTAATGGCAATTCTATTTCAATTCATTAATAAAGTTTATAAAAAAACTGTAGTGACTTTCAAAGGTATATCAGAATAAGTACCTATATTTTCCAGAAAACATTAGTAAATGTCTTGGCTACTATGGAACCAGAGAGACTCATAGGCTTCTGATGTGAACTATGCAGGGTTTATTGATCCTCTATGACCTACTTCACATTGGTGAGTCATCAAGTGATGATTTGTGGGTAGTCATTTGGAAAAGAATGGTCAGGGTACTGGAGGATGACATTTTTGCCTCAGTGCCCCAGGATTCTGAATCACCAAGTGCCTTCCAAACCGCTCATCTGTCTCATGGTTGTGAATGTGTTCTATGGAGCTTAGCCTCATTGTCTTACCTCGTTTGTTTATATAAGCCATCTTTCCAGGACCAATTACTGTGCCCTCATTAGAGAGCCATGGATGCACCCCAGTCTTGTTCATGCATTCACACAACTTGCTTATGTTGGGATAAAACAGGTTGCCTAACCCAGGCCCCTACTTTTAACACAGTTTTCTTGTCCCAACAACTCTCCTACCTCCCTCCTCTCTGAGTCCTTTGGGCGTAGCTTGATTGAGAAGATAAATTCAACTCAGGATGATCACTTCTGACAATGATATGCAAAATGAGACTAGGGTTTCCATGGGTTAAAGTAAGGAACCCTCCTTCCCCACCACACACACACACACACACACACACACACACTAACCCCCCCCCCCCACTCCACAAACCCCAGAGATAAAATCTGTAAAGAAAGGAAAAGAGATGGATCTGTCTCCTGGTTGTCAGTGTGACATTGGTGATACTACTGAACTGAAGTAAGTTCCAATAAGAAAGAAGGAAGCAGACCAAAGGGAGGTAAAAATGGGCAAAAAAACCCACAAACAAACTTCAGAAAATGGTGGCCTAGTGATATGTTAACATTAGTCTCTAGAATAAATGGCTCAAAAAGTAGCATTTCATCACATTGGAAATGGGGCATGACTGGAGCTATGTTCTAATATCATGGATCATAGAGCTAACAAAACCTTCCACCCCTGTCCCAGACACTAAACAGACTCACTTGTATTATTTAGAAATGTCCATTTATTATTTCATTTTTCCTTCCTGAAACAGAAATATAGTGAGTGAAATTATTTGAATTATATGAGACAGATAAAATCAAGCAGAACTGCAAAATGGAGTCTTCTTGCCCCTTAACTTGTAAATATAGATCCATTGGACAATAAGAATGGGTTGTAGTACACTTGTGAAGTATCCTATACTACTTACAAAATATTCCCCACACAAAGGCAATGAGAACAACCAAAACAAACAAAAAAAACTCATCATCCTAAAAATACCATTCTGTATGCATTAAGCATGGCTAGTGAACTGATAGACAGTGAGGTAGCACAGTGGATAAGAGCGCCAAGCCAGGAGTCAGGCAGACCTGAGTTCAAATACAGCCTCAGACACTTACTAGCTGTATGATGCTGGGTAAGTCACTTAACCCTGTTTGCCCCAGTTTTCTAATCTATAAAATGAGTTGGAGAAGGAAATGGCAAACCACTCCATTATCTTTGCCAAGAAAGCCCTAAACAGGGTCACGAAGAATTGGACATGAATGAAGAACAACAACAAAAGTAAGCTGAAATTGTGATCAGTTGATTTGTATCAATGACCCTTTCCATTAACTAATCAATGAATATTTAAATGCCTATTCTATTCTCAGGGCTCTCAAAGGTACTATTATATAAATATAATGATGATATTTATGATGAAGATGATAGCAGCTAGCAAATTCATAGTGCTTTAACATTGGCAAAATGCTTTGCAAATATTACCTCATTTGATTCTTATTATTATCCCCATTTTGTAGATGAGAAAACTGAGGCAGGCAGAGGTTAAATGTCAAGTCCAATGTTCTATTCACTATCACTTAGTTAAGAAACATAAAAATGGCATCTGACTTCAGAAGTTCTTATGAGTGTAATATTATAAAGCATTAAATAAAAGTAGGTAATGGGAAAAAAAAACAAACCTAGCTTGGGAGATATAACACATACCTGAAAAGATGAATAGCAATATAATCATAAATGGCATATAGAAAGGCAATAAGGTTTACAAAGTATCTTACACATATAGTATCCTTTGAGACTCAGAACAAATAACCCATTGCAAGTAATGCTGGTGTTGTTATCCTCCATCTTAGAGATGAGAAAAGTGAGGATGAGAAAGATTACGTGACCTGCCCATAGCCACACAATTTGTTGTTGTTCAGTTGTTTCAGTCATGTCCACCTCTTCATGACCCCACTTGGGGTTTTCTTGGCAAAGATACTGGAGTGGTTTGCCATTTCCTTCTCCAGAGGAGGAAATTGAGGCAAACAGAGTTAAGTGACTGGCCCAGGGTCATACAGCTAGTAAGTATCTGAGGTCAGATTTGAACTCAGGAAAATGAGTCTTCCATCCAGGCCCGAAGCTCTATGCACTATGATGCCAGCTAACTGCCAGAAACAGGATGTGAATTTCGGGCGCCTTCTGACTCCACATGGAATACTTTTCACTACACTACCTGTATGTATACAATGCACTATATTAAAAGTGCCCTCTAGGTAATAAGAGAAATAAGTGTTAAGGGGGTTCATAGAAGAGTTCACTGTGGGCGGGATTGCTCCAGGGTTCTTGGAGAAGGTGGAACTTGGGCCAGGCCTTCAAATACTTGAGCCAACCCAAAGTAAAGATGTAATGGGAGAACTCCATGATTAAATTCCCAAAGTCAAAAATGTACAAGTTCTATTCAGGGGTCACTGAAGAAATTAGTCTTACTAGAATGGAGAGCACATGTAGTGAACTAGTAGGACATGATGTTTGGAAAGAGAGGTTAGAAAGATCTTGGGAGGCCCTGAATGTCAGAATAAGACATAGTCAAAGCAGATTTCATTTAGGTAAGAGAAAAATTGAGTCCAGGAGTCCCAAATCTAGCTACAAAAATCATATTAAAACTTTGTCTTATCCATGTTCATAGACTTAGAACTATAAGGTACTTTAGAGGTCATCCAGTCTCAATGCTATCATTTTACAGGAAACTAAGACCGAGGATGTGAGGTGATATGCCTGAGATTATATACCCCTAATAAAGGGCAGAGGGATGATCCAAACACGAGTTTTCTGACTCAGTATCCAACATAGACTCAATGACTTCTAAGGTCCCTTTCAATTCTAAGTCTATGATACTGCAATCTTATTCTTTCTACCACCTCAGTTTTGATGGTAGAGCAGTCATCTTCTCTCCTGACATCCACAGGTTTAGGAATGGTAGTATGCTCATGAGGTCAAACATAAGAAAAGCAGACATCCCTAGGGGCCCACTATTAGAGCCAATGAGCTCTGTTGTATTCTTGCTTCTTTCAGCTGGCTCTTTGATAGGCCTATATCCAGAGGCACCTCAAGAAGGTCACAGAAAGGCCAAGTGGTTCTTCAACCACTCTTTAAAGTGTTCATTTCAGGCTAACCTGCTGACCCAGAGGGCAGACTGTTGCTAAACTTTATCTCTTCCACTGACAGGATATGCTGCATAGCCATTTCTAAATTCTTTCACAGTCATTCTCTTCCATAAAGTCCTTCCAAGCACCATCTAATTCAGAAGTTAGCCATGCTATAACTGACACTACCCAACAAGTGCTTTTGAACTAATCAAATCAGGACCCATTTTGGTTCAGTAGGATAATGGCCTCAAGGGGCTGAAATCTCTGGACTTGAAACCTTATCATTGCCCAAACAGTCCTCAAGATTTAGCAAAACTTAGAACAGAGAAAGCCATAGGACTGTGAAACTAGTTTTAGCACCAACAAAAAAAAAAAAGCAAAGGGACAGAACAGAAAGCTAAGGGAGAGATGAGAGAAACAGGGAAGAGAGAGACATAGAAAAGTGAAGGAAGAGAGTGGTGTTGAGCTATCGTTTGAACCATCTGCCTTAAAGTAAATGAAAATGTTGTAAACATTTGTTGTTCTAAATATTTAATTTACCAGAAGCAGAATGCTATATCAATCTCAATCAAAATGAAACTCCTCTGCAATAATTTTCCTTGAAATAGGACTGGTGAGAAAGGAAGGAAAAGTCAGGAGGCCTTTGTAGTAACAGGATAAAAATGTCAGTTTTATTCAATTTCTCCTCAGACTGCTCTTGAAATTCATGGTAAGAAGGAAGAAAAAAAATGTAGCTTCTCTTATTTAAAAAAAAAGATTTTTTAAAAATTTATGTCTTTTGTATATCAAATCTTTTCAGGAGAAAAAATACCCTCTTGTTTCAGAGCTTTCTTGTAACAAAGAAATAAAATTACCAAAACACTTGATATGATGACCATATCTGACAGGGCATATACAATATTTTGCCTGAGTAGTGCCTTGATTCAAAATGTTCTACTCAATTCAAGTTTATTAAGTGCTTACTATGTTGCAGTCATCGTGCTAAGCACTAGGGACACAAATTTAAAAAATATTTAAGAAAGAAAGAAAGAAAAGAAGGAAGGAAGAAGGAAGGAAGGAAGGAAGGAAGGAAGGAAGGAAGGAAGGAAGAAAGAAAGAAAGAGAAAGAAAGAGATAATCTCTGCCCTCAAGGAGCATACAATTGAACGAAGGAAGACAATACACAAAAGGAAGCTGAAAATCAGAGGGCAGAGTGGAAACTACCCAGTCCCAAGGCCTGGTGGAAAAGTCAAATAAAAATCCATTTGCATTAGTGGGTATATATTGGGAACCTCTATTCAGGTTTTCCTTTGATGCCTCACCGTAATGTAAAAGTGACGATGAATTCTTGAGCACTGTACCAGTGGACCCCCAGAGCAGTTCTTAATCTGAGGTTTATTAATCTAGTGTTTCTAAAAATATATTTTGATAATTATATTTAATGTAATTGGTTTCCTTTGTAACCCTATGAATTTATTTTATGCATTTATAAACACTATTCTGTGATGTCCAGAAGCATCCCCAGACTACTAAAGAAGCCATGTCTCACTGTGTCACTCTCCTAGTCAATAAACTCCAGTGGCTTCCTATTGCCTCCAGGATCACATACAAAAAGCTCTGTTTAGCATTCAGAGCCCTTTATAACCTAGCCCCCTCCTACCTTTCCATTTTTCCCTGACAAATACTAGTCAATCCAGGACCCTGGTCTCTTGCCTATTTCATCTCCTGGCTCTGGGCACTTTCTCTGTTGGACCCTCATGCCATGTTGTCCCTCCTCCACTCCAACTACTAACTTGCTTGGCTCCCTTTAAGTTCCAACCAAATCCCATTTTTTACAGGAAGCCTCTCCCAACCCCTCTTAATTCTAGTGCTTTTCCTCTGTTAATTATTTCCTATTTACCCAGTTTGCTTTGTATATATTTTTTTTTATATTATCTCTCCCCCCCCCCCCATTAGATTGTAAACCTCTTGTAGGGAAGGGCTATTTTACTTCTCTTTTGTATTCGCAGAGTTCAGCACTGATGCCTGGCATATAGTAGGTGCTTAATAAATGCTTACTGATTGATTGAAAGGGAGCAATAACAGAAAAAAAGGTTAAGTGTCTTTGCTCTAGAAGGTCCTACAAAGTTGGAAAGGTTTGCAGTATAAGCCTGATAATGGCCAGTATATCCCTCTGGAAAGCTATCTATCAGAGAATATGAGTAATCTCAGAGAACATCTAGTTTCACCTAAAGTATAGCAAGACTGTTGCCTCCCTAGTCCAGGATATGTTGCCTCTCAATAAAGACTAAAATTGAATTATTTTTCTTTGTTTTCATATTCCTAATGACTCATAATAAATTCGTGAGTCACAAAATCACCAGATCTTTAAAAAAAATACTTCCCTCATAGTGTACTTTTGATTGATTTTAGAAATTCAAGTGTAAGACTTTATGTATTTTTTTTTAGTTCAACCCAATATTTTAGCCTGTTGAGATATTTTTTTAAACCTGACTTGGTCAACCAGTATTTTACCAGTCATTCCTAGTTTTGTACAATCTGTAAAATTTCATAAATATATCATCCATGCCTTTATTCAAAATACTAAAAAAATGGTGAATACCCAATTGCTAAATAGATATCCCTGGAACCGCCCCCACCTCACCCCCCACCACTGGACATTTCCAAATGGTGGTGGTTGTTGTTCAGTCATGTTTCAGTCATGTCTAACTCTTGGAGATCTCATTTGGGGTTTTCTTGGCAAAGATGTTGAAGTGGTTTGACATTTCCTTCTCCAGTTCATTTTACTGATGAGGAAACTGAGGCAAACAAGGTTAAGTGACTTGCCTAGGTTACACAGCTAGTAAGTATCTGAGGCCAGATTTAACTCAGCAAGATAGTTTTCCTGACCCTAGACCTGGTGTTCTATCCACTTGTACCACCTAACACCTAGTTGCCCTAGTGTTTCCCCTGTGAATGAATGTTCCAAATAGTAACAACTATCAATGGTTACTCATCGCAACTAGCCATTCAATCAGGTCTGAAGCCACCTAAATGTATCATAGTCTGGGCCATATCTCCCCGTATTTCCCACAAGAAAAAAAGAGAAACTTTATCAGATGCTTTATTAAAAATAAGGTAAGCATATCTATCTCACTTCGCTGATCTACCATTATGTCATCCCATTAAAAAGAAACAAACAAAAAAATCATGATGTTATTTTGATCCTACCTATTCTTAATAAATTCATGCTGGCCCAACATGGTTGCTCTTTCATTTTCTAGATCCTAACTAAAAATTTCTTTAATTATAGGAAAAAGAAATTTTCCAGTAATAAAAGTCAAACTCAGTGATGTATAGTTTTCAGACTCCATTTTCTTCCACCTCAATTTTTTTTTAAATTAAGACATTTGTCCTTCAATCTTGTAGAGCTTCTCTTTTCCTCTATGACCTTTCAGAGATCACTTCACATTGTCTCAATAATCACATCTGCCTATTTTTTCAGTGTGTGAGGATTTAATTCTTCTGGGCCTGATGACTTGAACTCATTAAGCACTTAGCCCAGTGCCTGGCACATTGTAGGCTCTTAATAAATGTTTACTGATTGATTGATTAAAGACAGTAGGATGCTGTCTTATTATGCTTCTAAGGGAATTTATACCTTTTATCCATTTTTGTTCTGTCTTTTGTCAGCTTCAGAATAATTCTTCTTGGCAGAGAAAACAGAAGCTCTGACTTTTCTCTATCATCTGTTATCATAATGTCATCTACTCTACGCAGTAGACCTAGCCCCTGTGATGATGGACAAGGTAACTGCTCTAGTCCTCAGGGTTCTTAACTTTTTTAAAATGAGTGTCTTACTCTTCCCTCCCTGGATGCATTCAAGGAGGAAGGAGACATACATCTGTGAACTTCTGGATAGGGATAGGCCTTGGGCCCTCCCACCTGTTCCCAACATGGGGCCCATAAATATGGGCTTCTGTTCTTTGCCTCTTTGTGTTAAGTTCTTTTTGATTTTAGGTCAGGGGTTCTTAATCCTTTTTGTGCCATGAAACCCACTGGCAATCTGGTGAAGCCTATATCCACCTTCTAACAATAATGGGTTTTTTTGTGTTTTTTTTAATTAATTTATTTTGAATTATCGACAATCGCTTCCATAAGCTTTTGAGTTTTAAATTTTTCTCTCTCTCCCTCCCCACCTCTCTCCCCAAGACAGCACACAATCTGATACAGGCTATACATAACAATAATATTTTTAAATGTGTAAAATAAAATGCAGAGGATTACAAAGGAAAATAATTATATTGAACTATAATTTTCAAAATATTTTTTGAAATAAAGTTCATAAACCCCAGGTTAAGAAGTCCTGTTTTAGGTGAAGAAGTATTGTAAACAATTGTGACTATGTGAGTTACAAAAGGTTGGAATGGCAAGTCACCAGAGGTCTTACAAGTTTTGCAGTCAGTTGAGATGGTGAGGAGTGAAGTCTCAAGCATCTTGATTGACCCAGTATAGATCCAAAGCATGCCAAAGAGAGTGACAGTGATTCATCTATTAGCTATGCCACATTCAGAAGTGAACTCAGTAAGGAAAACACCTTGTAGCAATCACTTTGAGCATAAGCCATTCTCTCCAGGCATTGGGTGGAATAGTAGAGACTATGTCCCCAGGAGTTAATAGGTTAATATTTGTACTTCTGTTCTTGCTATGTCTTCTTAGTAAATATTCTTTTTGCAAAAGTAAATAAATAAATGAAAAGGAAAAAATAGAGGCCTTAGCAAGAGAAATAATGACAAAAAAGGGTAGGAATTAAAGGGAAATTGCATTCCTAGACCTCAAGTTACAGTATAAATCAGTAATCATCAAAACTATTTGCTACTAATAAAAACATAGAAAAGTGAATCAGTGATTTTGGATAAAGAAATAAGGAGAAATTAACAATTAAATCCAAAAATCTAGTTTTTGATAGGCCCAAGAACATAAATTACGTGTGGAAGAACTCTCTATGTGATAAAGGCTATTAAGGAAACTGAAAAGAAAATTTGGAAGAAATTAGGTTGAGGACTACATCTTACATCAAATACCACAGTAAGCTCAAAATAGGCATGTAACTGAATATTTCAGGTCATACCCCTCCAACCTCCCCTACACAAAAAAAGCAGAAGAGAACAAAATCAGGTACCTTTCATGGTTGTGTCTGGAGGAGAGAACATTACTGGAAATCAAACAAGTTAAAGAGGTGATCACAAAGATAAAATGAATAAATTTGATTACATGAGATTGAAAAACTTTTACATGAACAAAATCAATGCTATTATGGTGAGAAAAGAGGCAGTTAAGGCAAAATAGTCGTACCATATATCTGTGATAAGGTCCTAACATCCAAGATACATGGAAAACTAACAAAAATATTAAGACCAAGAACCTTATCCCAAAGGATTAGTAGTAACACACACATATACATATATACATACAAATATGGACAAACAGTTCTCAAAGTAATTGCAAACTATAAATAACCATATGAAAGCATATTTCAAATGACTAAAAAAAGCATTTCAAAAAACTGAATTTACAAGTATGAAGTTGGCAAAGATGTCAAGAAATGGGAAAAATTAATTGAGTTATATAAGTGCAGGCTCAAAATACAACATCCATTTATATTAAAAAAAAAAACAAACTAAAAAGCTAAGGATAATGGGCTTTTCCTTAATATGCTGCATAGTATCTATCTGTAACCTGTAATGGAGAAATGCTAGAAACCTCTCTCTGACAAGATCAAGGACAAAGCTAAGATGCCCATGGTCACCATATTATTTGATGTAGTCCTATAAACCCTAGATACTGCAATAATATAAAATAAAGTGAGGGAATAAGCATAGACAAAAAGGGAAAATGTTTTTTTTAATGATTTACTTAAGGAATCCTAGAAATTCAACTAAAATAAATTGAAATAGTAACTTCAGTAAAGTAGCAGGATTATATATAAGGTTAATTGGTTGACAGGTATTGACTAAGTTTTTTCCAGGCAGTAGTGTACTAAGCCCTAGGGAAACAAAGAAGGTCAGCCACTCAGTCAATAAGCTTTAATTAAGTGCTTACTATAAGTCAGGCACTGTACTTAGCACTGAGGACATATAAAATTTGAATAAATCAACAAAAGTCACAGAATATTATTACTATATTACTATACAAAAAACATGGAAATATGTAAAAAGAAATTCCATTCAACATAACTATAAAATATATACAATTGTTGACTGTCCAGGACATGCTCAAAATTTCCCTGACTATAACAACTAAACACTTTTTAATAAAAGTAAAAATATTTAGAAAGATTAATCACTCATGGTTGGACCATGCTAATATAATAAAAATGGCAATACTGATTTAATTTATAGATATAGTGCTATAATAATGAAACTACCAAGGTGCTACTTTCTAGAACTAAACAAAATAATAGTAAAATCCATGTGGAGGAACAAAAAATAAAGATTCTTGAAGGAAACAATGGGAGAAAAGTAGGATGAAAGGAATCTATCAATAGTGGATGTCAAACTAACACATCAAGCCATAATCATAAAAATTATTTAGTATTAGTTGATTAGGATAGTAAATTAAATAAATAAGATCGAGAAGCAATCAAACATGGCAGCATAGAGTTCAACAAACTCAAGGATACCAGCAAGGGAGTAAGGATTCACTAACTGACAAAAGCGACTGAAAAAATTGGAAAGTAATTAAGTTATTCCAATTTTATATGGCACATACCATAAGTTCCAAAGGGAGACATGATTAAAAAAAAATTTGGTGACATTATAAAGCAAATTAGGAAAGAAAAAGAGATAACTTTCACAACAATACAGGTAGGGGATAAGTTCTTGACCAAACAGGAGATACGGGTAGCCACAGAAAAAATAAAATGAACAATTTTGATCATATAAAATTGAAAAGACTTTGCACAGGAAAAGTCAGTATAGTTAGAATTAGGGAAGCAGCTAACTGGGAAAAATTATTTGTAACAAATATCTCTGACAAAAGGCTAATATATAAGATATCTAATGAATTAATACAAATATGAACAAAATCTATTTCCAAATAGATAAATGGTCACAAGGAAGAATAGGTAGTTTTCTAAAGATTGCACTTTCCCCTATCTTGCCCTTCCTCTAAACTTCCCTCTCCATGTTCCTGCTATTCTCTGTTGAGTTTGCTATATTTGTATACCAAGATATTCATGTGTGTCAAATTGTGTTTGTGAGTCTCTTCAATCTTGGTCCAGTTTAGATGAAAATGAGGTTTGTAGGATTATCACATCACTTCATATATATTTGTATACTTTTCATCTTATGTACCCTACTATGTGAGATAGTAAGTTTCTTTCCCTTTCCTCCCCAATATACACCCCTTTCTCTCTCCTTTCTTCCTTCATTTATGATCAGCAGGATAAATGAAAACTATTCCCAGGCCCTCTGCCTGCATTATTAAAATTTGTCATGCTTGGAAACAGTAAAGTTCTGAGCTACTTGTTTCTTTTCCTCCAGTTAGAATGTAAATAATTCATCATCATATAATGCATTCCCAATTGATCCAATGCATTTACCTTCCTAAGTCTCCCCAACTCCTCGCTTGCAATATTTTTTTTCTTTGACCTGGACCCTCTGGATGTTGGTTATGATTTTCCTGAGAGTTTCATTTCTGAATTTCTTTCAGGGGGTGGTTGAGATGTATTTTTCTATTTTCACTTTCACCTCTGATTCTAATAGATCTGAGTGGTTTTTGCTTAAAATTTCTTTAAATATGTTATTAGGCTTTTTTTTTTTTTGGTGAGGAGGGTATATGATTTTTCAGGTAGTCATGACTCTTAAATTATCTCTTCTTGATCTCTTAACCCAGATCAGTTGTTTTTGGTAGCATACACCTCACATTTTCTTCTGTTTTTTTTTTTAATCTTTTGATTTTGTTTTAATATTTCTTTTTGCCCCATGGAGGTATTATCTTCTATTTGGCCCATTCTAAGTCTCACAAAGTTCAATTCCTAAGGAATGTTTACTGCTGTTATAGGATATTAATTTTCCCTGTCATTCTTTCTTCCCTAAATGTCATTTCTTTTAACATTATATTTTATATCTCATTTATTTTTTCCAGGTATTCTTACAGTCCTTATGGACAGTCTATTCTTTCTCTGAAGATCTAATTTGGACCTGTGGAATTACTTTCTTCATCTGAGTTTATCTCTTGGCTTCCTTCAGTCCATGATTTTCTTCAATGAATTTTGATTTTCTTCTGTTTACTCATATCTCCAGCCTTAATTTCTGGATTGAGGCTTTGTGCTTGGGTCTGATTCTGTCCCTTCTCATACTCCTAAATACCGTGAGCAGGTTGTTTTGTTCTGGATCTGTTGGCTAAGACTAGGACCCATCTTCTGCAGGAATTCCTGGGTTTTGGCTCAGTCTCTTGGTTACTTGATATTTGGGCCCTGGTTCTTTCTTTGTATCCTTATTCTTTCACAATCCTTTATCTGAAATTGGCTCCATTTCTCCCTGTGAATCTGACAGATGTTGTTTTGTGCTGGTAACAGGCCTCCTAGGTGTTTTCCTTCTGAGTGCTTCCCTGGCTCTTTCTCCTATTCTAGTTCCTACTATGGCCTGGACATGAACTACTTGGGTGCTATCCTGCCTAGACCTGGCTGCTGGTCTCGTCCTTTCTCCTGTTAACACCATGGATGGAGCTGCCTGATTGATGTATCGTCTATATGCTGTCTAGCCTTGCCTCCTCCTGTGTTCCAAGTAGTGGTTCCTGGCAGCTAATCTGTCTGGGCGCTACACTGTCTCTGTCTCCTGGTCTACCTCCTTTGAGATCGTTGGCTCCATCTCCATCCCTAGTTCTATATTGCTTGTGTACTTTGCCTTTAGTCTACCCTAAAGTAGAGCTTCCTTAGGGTGCTGGTCATCTTTTTGCACAGCATTGAACTGGATGAAAGGTCTTTTCATTATTTCTCTTTGTTTTTCTTTATCATTGTTACTTCTAATAAATTTTTAGAGTTTTACTGGAATATATGAGGGGGACCTAGTCTCCTTGTCTAGGTCCTAACACTCTGCCCGTCTTCTGGAAGTATATTCTCATATCTTCCAGGAAGTTTTCAAGAGAAATAAGAGAATCTATCAATAAATACAGAAACAATGCTTCATCACTATTAAACAGAGAAATGAAAATAAAATTACTCTGAGATTCTATCTCATACCCATTAGATTGCCAAAGAATAAAAAAAAGGGAAATGGCAATTGTCAGAAGGGCTGTGAGAAGATAGACACTTTAATGTACTATTGGTGAATTTTTTAATTGGTCCAAACATTCCAAAAAATCAGTTACACATACCCTCTGACCAAAGGATACCATTCTTAGACAAATAACCCAAAGTGGTCAAATACAAAGACCCATATATGCAAGAAACATTTGTAGCAGCACTTTTTGTTGTAGCAAATAATTAGGATAAATAGTTGCCTGTCAATTTAAGAACAACTGGACAAATTATCAAATATTAATCTAATGGAATATCATGGTCCCATAAAAAATAATTGATATGATATATTCATGGAAAGCTGAGAGCACTTGTATGAATTGATGCAAAGGGAAGTGAGAAATACCAAGAGAACAACTGATACAATTACCATAACACTGTGCAAGAAAACAACTGTGAAACACTTAAGAATTGATTAAAGAGCAACCATGACTCAAGAGGACCAAAAAGAGGACCACTTGGCTGAGAAGTAATGGATTAGAAATGAAGAAATCAGAAGCTGTTTTTTTTGTTTGTTTTGTTTTGTTTTTAGTAATAGGTAATGTGTTGAATTGTTTTTCTTGATTTCACTTTTTTCTTAGAAAAAAGGAATCCTATTTGTTGTAGGGGAGGATAGTTGGAGTACTGATAGTAATTTAAAAAAAAGAAGAAAAGAAAGACAAGGTCATTAATGAAACATTAAAAATACAGAGAAAAACACTGTTATTATAGATTTGCATTTAATATACACTCATCAAAAGCAAGCTCTAGAACAGAATTTCTTTTTTTATGTTCATATATAAATATAAATATATTTATATATATATATATACATATGTATGTAGGTATGTACATGTTTATGTTTGTTAAGATCAAGTCAACAAGTCCACAAGCATTTTTATGAGACTACTGAGCACTGGAGATACAATGAATGATTAAAAACAATCCCTCCCCTCAAGCAACTCACAATCTAATGGAAGAGATTACATGCAAACCACTACATACAAATAAAATATATACAGGATAAATTGGAGATACTCTCAGAGAGAAGGTACTCACATTTAGCAGGATTGCACAAGACTTCTTATGGAAAATAGGGTTTTAGTTGAGACTTAAAGGAAGCAAGGAGGCCAGGATAAAGAAGAGAGTAAGGAGAGAATTTCATAATTAACAACTTAACAATTCCCAGGTCATAAAAAAAATTAAAGAGAGGCTCAATAACCCTCTGCAGGTGGAGCTGCACATTAATATAACCATTCTGGAAAATAATTTAAATTGTGCTAAAAAAGTGACTACAAGGTCCATACCTGATGACCGAGAGATCCCACTGGTAGGCAAGGAGATCAAAGAAACAAAGGTACCACATACATCAAAACATTTATAGCAGCACTTTTTGTAGTAGCAAAGAACTGGAAACAAAGTAGGTAAGCACCCACCTATTGGGAAATGGCTTAATTATAGCAGATTAAAGCAATATTGCTACATAGTAGGAAGTAGTGAATAAGACAACTACAGAGAAGTATGGCAAGACAAAACTGATGCAAAGTAAAGTAAGCAGGACCAAGAAATATATAATATACACAATGATGGCAACATTTTACATGAACATTTACAAGAGAAAACCTGAAATACCATATAAATATAATGCCGAAGCTTGGTCCTGCAGAAGAAAGGAAAAAGTGTATTTATCTTTTTTTTGCAACTGTTGGTATAGAAGTTTGCAAGTGCTGTCAGACTCAGTTAATGTTTCAAGGCATTTGAACTGGTTTTTTTTCCTCTTTATTTCTTGTTCTTTGTTGTAGGTGATGGCTTTCAGGGAAGATGTGTTTATAAATAATAGTGATATTAAAAACATAAGCTATCAATGATTTTAAATAAAGAAAAATGAAGGAAACTCTATTGTTCCTTTCTAGCTCCGAATTTGTTATTATGATCCTCCTCTTTATATATGTATGTAATATAGATGTATGTATGTGTATATGTGTATATGTGTGTGTGTGTGTATATATACACACACACTTATACACATTGGGGGTTAAGTGACTTGCCCAGGGTCACAGGGTCACACAACTAGTCAGTGTCTGAGGCCACATTTGAACTCAGGTCCTTCTGACTCCAGAGTCAGTGCTCTATCCACTGTGCCACCTAGCTGATCCCTCAATATAAATTTTTTAAAAAATACATCCTTAGCATTCTTTGCCAACATCATTCTGAATTTTTACATTCTTCTTAAAGGATCTTGTCAGTTACTAGTATATTTATTATCAGTTACCTGTCCTTGCTTCCACCTTGCATACATATGTCTTTTAAATCTAAGTTGATTGGTGAGTTTCATGTGCATCTATATAGGTCTCTTTAGACAACTCATTTTGTTCCTTATCTGCATTATTTTTCTACATGTTTCAGAATTTTGTTCTTAAGAGCTCTCTACCCATCTGGGTTGACTTTCCTGATAGAATTTTTAGTTTATAGGCTCCTACTATTTCCTCTCTAAACTCTTTTGGAATCTTTTTTTCCTGAGGCCTCCCTGAGTTAGGTTCAGAGAGGTACACCACTAAATGGTTGGCCAACACATGATTTGTTTTTCAGCCACAGAAACTCATAAAGACTGTCTGCTAGGGTACATAGAGGTCGTTCAAACCAAAGTGGTAGATTATTCACCTAGCTAAAACCACCAGGCATTGAAGCATTAAAGTAATGATCAGTACTTAAGTCACAATAAAAGGTATTCACATTGCCCTCCTTGAGGGGTATCCACCATTGGCCCCAATGTTACATTCTCTATGTCTTCATGGTAGTTTTAGGAAGAAATGATTGGGTGCTTCAAAAAAATCTTAAAATTGCTTCTAAGTTAAAACAGGCCTCCCTTTCTAAGGTTTTGTGCATCCCAAACAATTTTATAAAGAGCAGTGTGTTGCCCGGCTCCTGTCTTCCCTTCCTTTATTATGACAGGAGGCAGGTATTCATGAAATTTAACAAAGTCTCGATCTATAATTTAAGGCAGTATCGGTATTTTGCACCTGCAGCTTTGCCCATCACTTACAAATTCATTGAGATAATTAAAGTGAAAGATACACAGCTTGTTCTCTGATTTTAACAAAAATCAAAAATTAATTAAATTATGTAAAAATAATTTAAAATTTAATAGTAATCTCCTGCCAGCTGGGCCACTAGCTGCTGAAGCCCCTCATAGGCTTTGGTCCTATTCTTTCACTATGTCCTTTGGGTTCAGTGGGACATAAACACAAAAGTAGTATATTCTTATTTTCCATTAATCTAAGAATTTGGACAAACTAGGTCTCCAAATTTTATTTTATTTTTTTTTTAGTTCTAGGCTTGTATGTTTGTTTGTTTCTCAGAGAAAGGCACTTTGAAATTCCAGTTTCCACAAACAAACAAAGAAAAAAGTTATCAGGTCTTAAGATTATAGAATCTTGTCAAAGGGAGAAGGCAGATGAGGGGTTAAAGCTGACTTCGTGAAATGCAGTAAACTGCTGAAGGTTTCAGTTATTTATACGCCCATTAGAGGATTCTACAAAGACACACATCAACAAGGACAAGCCATTTTAGTGCATTGACTGGCTAAATATCCATCAGTGGTTACGATCTATGCCAACATGTCTCCAGATTGACAAGATATCATTATTGTAGTGCCAAGGGAAAAAATGAACAAAGGCGGGTGCTGATCCTGCCCTAACAATAAGGGCCTATTCTCTTTCACTGCACCTGAGATCCAAGGTCTCTACACCCATGAACTTTTCATTGTTCTGGTAGCAGATACCTTGTGGTCTGTCTCATACTTAGCCCTTGGTCATATAACCACACTATTTCCTTACAAGGGGAGCCTGCCCCTCATCACATCCCTTGAGTACTGTATCATCTATACTAAATAAAAGGTGTCATCACGATTAACCAACCAGAGCTGCCCATTTCTTCTTACCCACCCATTCTCTTCCCCCCACCACCTCAGGTTGTTTGCTCTCATTGTTCATTTAAAAAGAAAAAAGAAGGAAAAAAAGACTCAAATCCAAATCCAGCAGGCAGCACAAAAGATCCATTTGTGAAGGGCAAAGATTAGCACTGCTATTAGTTCTAGAAGGTTTGTGAAACACCTGTCGGGATTCAAAGCCCTAGGAGGGAAAAGTTGAGAGTAGACAAATCGTTGACTCAAAGGGAATACTCTGTGAAAGAAAATGAAAACTACCACAACCCTGAAGACTTTGGTTTGCTTTTTGCTGCATAGGGTGGAGAAGAGGTGTTTAGACAGCAGAAGCAGCAAATTCCAACTCTTAGGTTAAGAGCAGCTGCCTCTCCTTTCAACCAATTTAAAATTTTCTATCCTTATTCAACAGTGAAACTTTACTTAACTGGAACCCAGAGTTACCAGCTTGCCCTGGCAAAAAAAAAAAGAGCACTGAACTTAAAAGTTGAAAGTAACCATAGGTAAGCCAGGTGATGTAGTAGATAGAGCCCAGGACCTGGGGTCAGGAAGACCTGAGTTCAAATCCAACCTCAGACACTTGCCAGCTATATGACCCTGGCAAGTCACTTAACCTCTCTGCCTCAGTTTCCCTGATCTGCAAAATACCTCCCATGATTGTTGAGGATAAGAGAGATATTTGTTAAGCACTTTGCAAGCCTTAAAACGCCATTGAATGAGCTCTTAATATTTCACCACTCTGAGCCTCAATTATATCATCTGCAAAATAGAGATAATAATACTTTTGCTACCTACCTCACAGATTTGTTGTGAGGATCATGGGATCATAGATTTAGAGGCAGAAGGGACCTCAGGAGCCATATAATCCAACCCATTTATTTTACAGAAGAGGAAACTGAGTTCCAGGGAGATAAAATGACTTTCCCAAAGTCACAGGAAGTATTTATCAGAAGCAGAATTTATACCTGGAGTCTGACTTCAGAGCCAGTAGACTTCTTACTATACCTAAACCCTAAATTTCTCTAAAAAATGTCAATAGTTATTATAAGCTTTTATGTGATAGAATTTTAAGGAAATAAAGCTTTTTAAAAATGCTAATGTTTTTAGCTCAAAGTATGCCATAGGGACACTAAGGACTCAACCTGACTACCCAAAGCCCATATTTCTAATCCTATATAGTGAAAATTGCTGTTTGGAATAAAGATTCTCATATGCTGTAAAATTATCAAAAAAAAGATTAAATCCTCGTCAGTGGTCTGTACAGACTCAGGCAGAAAAGTGGACATATATTTAAACAAATTAACAGCTAGGGGTTGAAATAAGAATATTTCTCTGGCTAACCTCCAAGTATCCAACAAAAAAAAAAGTAACCACAATACCCTTTCCCTTGAGCACTCTGGTTAGTCAAGATCCTTCTGGGTATTTTGGCAAGAAGAGATCATTATTGCTGCTTCCTTTAAACTGCTGCTTCCTTTAAACAAACAGGTAGGATCATTTGGAAATAAAATGAAAGCACTATACAAAATACAAATGCAGCCTGGCTCCTCCTTTGAGAGAGAGACAGAGACAGAGAGAAACAGAGAGAGAGAGACAGAAAGAAGAAGGAGGAGGAAGAAGAGGAGAGGAAAAGAGGAGAGGAGAGATGTGAGAGAGATACACAAAGGCAGACATTGAGAGAGAAGGACAGAGACAGAGAGGGAAAGAAAGGGACAAAAAGGCAGAAGAGAGTAAGAGAAAAACTCATCTCTTTCTTTTCTCTCATATAAATTAACTTGATACATAATCTTCTTAGCCTCAATAAAATAGCACATTAGCAAAAATGAAAACACTGTGATCTGAGAGGGAAAATTTACTTTCACTAATTGCGATGTCTGCCATTTGGTCCTAAATACAAGCTCCCTGAGGGAAGGGACTGTTTGGTTTTTGTCCTTGTATCTGGAGTGATTACCATAGTGCTTAGTAGTACTTAGCAGTTGCTTCATAAACTTTGATTTGATTGCTTGTTTACTCTGGATCTTTGTTACTCTTTGGGAAAGGTTAAGGCAAACGTTTTTGGATAAAACATCACAGGATAGAAGAAAGACTGCTGGCCTCTAAACAAAGAAAACTGTCCAAATCCTTGTTCTGATACTTCCTGTTTAGGTACGACCTTGCTCCTGTCATCTTTGCTAAACCTCAGTTTGTTAACTACAAAATGGGGGGAATAATATTTGGATTACTTACTTTGGCAGGTTTTGTAAGGAAAGCACTTTATAAACCTTAAAGTACTGCATATGTAAATGCACTAATTTTATTTAAGGCAGTTTTCAATCAACTTTCAAACCTAAGAATTTATTCTCCCTCGAAAGTTAAGATTAGATCAAATCTATCAGATCCCTGATGGTAAAAACTTGCCAAGAATACCAGTAGGAAACAAATACTCAGAAATTCATCCTTTCTAGCTAGGAAAGGGGGTCAAATTTCATTTAGCCCTTTGCATTAAAGATTCATAAATAGGTTCTCTAGAGATTTTTACCCAGAAAATAACTCAAATACTTAACAATGCAGAAATTAAATTCTCCTGAACTGGACGCAATATTTTTCTAGCTCTCTGTAATTGTCCTTGGTAAAAAAAAAAAAAAAAAAAAATTTATTAGCCCATGCCACCAGGGTAAGGACTTCAAAAGCTGGGTCAGGTCACAAACACACCCAATCAGATGAATAATCCATTATCTTCATTTGATGAACAGTGAAGTGCTAATGCACAAACCCACATGGTACACAACTTAATTGGCAGTCTTCTTTTCTTTCATTCCATCCCTCAAAAAAAAAAAAGGTGAGTAGAGGATTTAAACAGAAAATAATTTTATAAACAGTAAAAGTAATAGTCAGTGCCATGGGAGAGATGTCATGATGAATTATCATCTGTTATTCAATCTCTGAAAGGACAGAGACAAGAAAATAAATAAATGTCAAATAAAGATGTGCAGAACAATTAAAAGTAAGCAAATAGTGCCATCGTAATATTGGCAATTAGGAGTAAAATGCACCAGGACATTCTTTAAGCATCAGGATTGTGGATGTTGAAAACCCACAAAAGTTATGCTGATTTCAACATGTGCTCTTATCCTAGAAATCTGGAAGGCCAATTATAAAGTCATCTTTCATGAGTGAGCTATCCCACAAACATTACATGGTTGCTATTATTTCTGACAGTTGAGCCAATTTCTTGTCCAAAAATAGCCCATTTGTCAGCTTCCTCCTGTTACCCTGCTCCCATTTATTGTGAAACAGGAGGAATTAGAAGGACTCATTGGGATGCCAGTTGGTTTTCTTTGAAACTATGCTCTTGGTTTGTGAGGGAGAAAGAGGAATGAGGACATGGAGCACTGAAAAGGATATTGATTTCTATAGAAGGAAATAGCTTCTTTGGGGAATCTGTCCATCGAGCTGTGGTTCTGCAACCCTTTGGCAAAGCAATCTCCTGAAATGACTTTTCTATTACAACTACAAGGATACTTTAGTGGTCTTTTTGACTCATAATCTTCCCTCCTTGCCCTTACTACTGCCTTTTCCTTCCCTCCTTCCAACCCAATAGGCAGTATTCACACTCTACTATTTAAATGAACAATGAATGAAAACAAAAACTAGAATTTTTTTTTACTGAGGCCTGTACTTTCTTATCTCTCCTCAAATACACAAAACACGATATTTGAGGAGCCCTCAAAGCTACTCCACAAATAATAGTTATTACATCCAACTGTTCCATGACATCTTTTCCCAATATTGATTCTCCCTAAAGTACTGTAAGGTGAAAAGATGACATGTGCTAGAATCAAAAGTCCACTTCAAATTCTCCACTGGGGATTAGAGATACAGTGTTATACTAAGAGATAGGAAGAGTCACCTCCAAACTTCATTATCTGACCTAAGAAAGAATAGCGGGACCTTCAGGGTCCTGCAGAAATCAAGAGAAAGAGCTTATAGAAGGGAAAGTCTCCCTAAACTCTAAGACAAGAGGGAGCCCTTTTGCAGAACCTAGAAACAGAGCATCCTTAGAATTGTTTGAAAAGGGTAGGGAAGGGACAAGTCTGTCTCATTAGACTGAAGACCAGACAGGCCTTGCCCATTCAGCTGGGTCAAGTTGAGCTTGACCCAAGTACAGCCCACTCATAAGCAAAGTAAATTCTCAATACGATAAGGAAATAACTTGTTTTGAAAAAAGTTCTATGGGATAAACCTCCAAGAGATTAGTGACCCCAAAACAAGTCTAGGTAAAGCCTCAGAGAAAAAAAATATCCTAGATACAGGTAACCTCCAGGTACCTGGAGAAAATGAAACAAAAGATTAAGAATGGAAAAGTTAGGGAGGAAACAATAACAAGGAAATTTTAAACCTTAGAACGGATAGTGAAAAACTGTGAAACTGTGAGAAGTCAAATTTTTTTAGAAGTCAAATTCTTCTGGAACATATATAATAATAGCAGGACCCAATCGATCATCTTTACAACTCCTGGACCAAATAGTATGGCAGCAATAGGCTAAAAGTGGTTCCAATTTTTCTCCTAAAATTCCTCAAATGTGTTGTTTCTCTTCTGCAAAGTCCTATTGGAACAGGTGGATGAGATCCTAGAGCCAGGATGCATTTTACAGGAATATGGTCATTAAATGCCTTCGCCAGTCTATTAAGCAAGCTCCAGGCTTTGTGAAAAATGACGCAATGGGGGGCAGCTAGGTGGTGCGGTGGATATAGCACTGGGGCCCTGAAGTCAGGAGGATCTGTGTTCAAATCCGACCTCAGACCAAACACTTGACACTTACTAGCTGTGTGGCCCTGGGCAAGTCACTTAACCCCAATTGCCTAAAGAAAAAGAAAAAAAGGAAAAAAAAGAAAAATGAAGCAATGACTAGTTCTTATTTGGAACCTTTTTTTAGGGCAACGGACTATAAAAGCAACAGCAGTATAATGTAATTGTGTCACTTTAATTAGGACAAGGCACTATCTGCAAGATTTAAGAGAGTGAATGAAAGGAGGGGACACCCTGTGAATGAAAAGATACTATCACCCTGCCACTTCATCATTATACATACGAATTCTTAATTTTTTTTTTACCAAAGCATTTCTCTATTTTAAAAACAATTGACCACAATATGCCTCTCAATTCCAAGCTCACTGACTTAAGAGCCTCAAATTTCCAAAGCAGAGGGATCCTTTGGTGCAGTAACCCTTTATGTTCTCTACTCTAACATACAGACCACTCAGTAAGAAATTGGTGGGAAGAGAGTAAGGAAGGAAGGAAGGAAGGAAAGGAAAAAAGGAAGGTGGGAAGGGAATAGAGAAGAAAAGAAGGAAGGAGACAAGGAGGGAAGAAGGGAGAGAGGAGAGAGGAAGCAATGAAGGGAAAGAGAGAGATGAAGGAAGAAAGAGAGAAATGAAAGAAAGAGAAGAAAAAAATAAAGAGAAAGAAGAAAATGCCACAGAAAAGCACATTGCTTCCATGCTGCAGTTATGTTCAGCTCCATTTCATGAAAATATTTCATCTTGTACACATAACATCTGGTAAGAGAGTGATTTTCTAGTCAAGCCATTTTGCCATTTCCTCTTAAGGAATATCCCATGTGTACAGTAAGTACTGAGTGTTCTTCCACGTGCATGCTGACAAGAATGATCGATAGTCCATCTAGGAATTAAGGATTGCTGGGCACACTGGCAAGCCTGGTGCTCAAGCCAAACATCACCTATTCGAATGCATCTCATAGACAAGTTCAGGACTATCTTTAAGCTCTGAATAAAAGAGCACACCCTATTTGACCAAGATGAGTCTGTTTGAAAATGATTATGTAGTCTTTATGTGTCTAATGTTCTACTTATTTGTAGTCACTGAGCATTTTGGTAAGAGGGCTCTTCCACTATCTTCCATTTGCAGAAGAAGAAAATGAGCCATATTTGAAAGGTTAAATGACTTGCCTGGCAAATACAACATAGTCTAGGGATCAATTTATACAACCCACAAAATTTCCGATTGGCTACTTAAACTCTAATGCCTTCTATCTGTAGTTATAACATGAATTCATCTTTTTTTTCCAATTCCTCTTTTCATACACAAAAGGAAAAGAAGCTAAATCACATTCTCCTCTTTCCTAGTCATCCAGGAGGTATTGTGACTCACTAAGAATTGTCCCATCTCCTTTTGTAGGATGGAGATTAGTGTTCTGTTTTTTTACTTACCTAAAGAAAGAGCTGAGGTAACCTGAGCGATGACCTCTGTCTTCCTCATTGTAATGAGCATCAAAAATATGAACCACTGTTTAGAGCCAAGGAAAGGGGTCAAGTGACAACATCACCAGTCTGTGTGCATGTGTGCGTGTGTGTGTGTGTGTGCATGTACGTACAAATGCAGGCTTTAATATACTGAGCTGCTTAGCTATTCATGTCACAGAGTAGATTAACAGTGTACAGTAACCGTCACCAACTTCAGACATCACAATCACCTCTATCTCCCTCTGTTATTTTGTCCCAGGTGTTTTATTTTTCCTTTTTTTACAAACTGAAATGTTTCTGTCATTTCTCTTTCTGGAATCTTTTCTTTTCCCTTTCATTCTTATCCTTTTCTTCTTCCTTATTAGAAAGATGTAGCTGTTTGTTTGTTTTTTTATCCTTTTTTTGGTATTAAGTATTTGTTAAATTTTTTGCACAAGCAAACAATCAATCACCAAGCATTTATTAGATGATAAACACCAGAAAATTCAAGCAAATCTTTGGTTATCTTTCTCACCAATACCATATATTCAGAATGGTAGCTCTTTCATACCATTAAGACATGAGCAAATTATGAGGCCAAATACCCATAAAAAACTTGAATCAGTTTTTGAGAACACAAGAGTTGGAGGAATCAGTGGGGCCTGAAGATAGGCATTGAGGTTCATAATTGAGGTTAAGGCTCTTTCCACAGCCCTCTTCTAACCATCCTGATAGAGAAAAGGGAAAAAAAAACAGAATACAGTATTAGTCCCAAATTGAACCAGTTAACAGGAAGAGCAGGGGGTCTGAATAGCTTTTTTTCTTCTCATTTATTTAGACCATGATATACTCCTCCTCTTGGGAGAGGAGGTGGAAAACTTCAGATAAGAGAATTTCATCCATTTCCCATATGAGGAAGAAGCTTAACCAACACCTGAAACTCACATTTCTAACTATTAGAATTTATCTAAGTGCTCTGGGTCCAAATTTTCCTTGTGAGAAATACATCAAAGGATTCCAAAGAATTCCTTTTCCTGTGTTTAGCCAGAATTTCCTTACAATACCACTTGATTCACTTTGTATGATCATTGAATAGTCTCTAGCTATGTAGCCCTTTAAAATGGCCAATATTACATTGATGGTCTATTAACAACAATAGTTTCTAGCTTTCCTATGATAGTTTAAGGTTTGCAAAGTGCTATACACATGCTATTCCATTTGTAATCACATTGATAATGTGTCAAAGACAGCAACAGACCATTGTTACACATATGAATGGCATCCAATACCTTCTAGCCAAAAGAACTAGCTTAAATGGCAGTGTCAGGGATAATCCATATCCTTGCCACCCAGTCTAGTTCCATCCTATGTAAAGGAGAATTTAAGCATTTAATGTACCCCTCAAGAGAAGCATCTTGGTGTTGGGCTTTGGAGTCAGCAGAGAGCTGGGTTCTTATCACATCTTTGACACAGTAGATGACCATGGGCATGCTATTTAACCTCGCTGAGCCTCAGGCTGCTTTATAAAACAATAAGTTATAGGGGTGTTGTGAGCTGTTTCCACACTGATGAAACCACAGGTCATTGATGTATTGACTATATCTCTGAAATAAAAAGGCAAGTAAAAAAAATATGGCCAATGAGAAAAAGAAGAGATAAGTCAGTCACCCTTCCACTCCCAAATCAATAACAAGTCATTTCTTGCCTCTTAAAATATAATCAGTTTTATTTTTTGTAGAGTTATTTAAGACTTCATGTTCTGTGCATTCTGATTGTTTTCTTGAAGAAATTATTTATGCAAGTATAGGCGTGAGGCTTCTGTGGGATCTACAAGTGTGTGGCTTCTCTCGTTCTTTACTCCTGAAGCATATTTTTCAAAATATTATTTCTCTATCCTCACCTGTGACCACTTTGTATTGATCAAACAAGAATCAAATTATATGTTGTATGTCAAAGTTTTTCTTTCCAGTGATGATGCATGATTGAAAGATATGGAATACAATAGACTCTGAAGAAGTTAAGCTAAGCATCACTCGAAACACAATGGAGAGGCACATGGTGGGAGGGAGTAGGCTACAAAACATTTCAAAAAAGGAATTATGAAGGAGAAGTGATTTGAAGGATGTTATCAAAGAAATGGGTGATTAAAAAAATGAAGATGGTGAAAGTGAAGGATGACTGATGGATAACCTGCACACTCCCTTCATATCTTCATGCTGGTAGGACAACTTAAAGAAGAGCCCCAGACACAAACCTTTTGTGATAGGCTTACAGGAGACACAGACAAGAGTTGCATGGACTATAGGCAAGCATAACTGAGTTTCAATGTGCATCTTTGAATACAGATGAGATCTCAGACTCACTGGAATACTGGTCCACTTATTTAATTACACAGGTAGGCAGCCCTAGAGTACTGACCCCTCCAGATACATTGCCATATCAATCACTCAAATATCTATTGATCAATTAGCATTGCAAGGCCTGCTTCCTTCCTGCCTCAGGTTCCTGTAACCTGCCTCGATTGAGTCACTTAAACCTTACCTGAAATTTAATTCTTGCTCCATACTCCAAAACCAATTCTCTTCTAGATATAAGACAGTAAAAAGCACTGACAGCTGACCTTGCTCTCTATCTCGGTTCTAGTAACTGGGTTTTTATCATGATTCCATCCACTGTGATCAAGTCTCTCATACTCTGTAATACTGGGTCCTTTTATCTCTCCTATGTCTGAATCCTTCCCAGGATTCATCTTTACCTTGCAATTCATAATTTTTTTAGGGACAGGGGGGCTCCCTGTCTAATGCCAATGGACTGGAGTTCATATTGACCGCTACTTTAAGCACTTTGCCCGCTTTTCTGGACTTCTGCCTAATTTACTTCTGAAACTTATGCTAACACTACTCTACTGCTTGAAGCTCCTGCTTTTTGCATGCGTCTAGACAACCCGCCTGCTTGGGCTTAATGGAATCATGGTACTTAGACCTAATAAGAGTATTAACAATCATCCATTCCAACACCCATATTTAACAGATGACGAAAATGAGGCCTAGAGAGGTAAACTGTTATGTCCAAGACAACATAAGTAGTAACAGGGTTGAGATTTTAACTTAGGTGTTCTGATTTCAATGCTATTGTTTTGTTGTGTTTTGTTTTTTGTCTGTTTGTTTTTCCCCCTGTAGAGTATAGCCATCCTGTTCTTGACAGACTTGGAATTGCTCTAATTAGCTGCCCTGACCTTGTGTTTTATGTTATTGTCTTTTGGGGGGGGTTGGGGGGTTTTCCCCCTGGTCTTTGAGTCTTGGCTACTGACTAAGCAAAGAGCTAAAAGACATATTCTGCCTCTATTCTGTATTACAGGGTACAATAAGTATATTGAAATGATGAAAGGAAAGAGAGCTAGATACACAGCTGGGAAGATTCCACTTACCTGATATACTCTAGAGATTAGTTTTCAAAATTTCAAATATAAAATCTTAGCTAACAGACTGAAGTCCAGGAAAATTCTTTTTGACTACTTATAAAAAAATTCATGAATAAAATTAGTCAAAGGAAAATAATTTATGTTTATGGGGCTTTAGGCCTACCTCCTGAAATCACATACTCTAAGGCCAAATAGAGCTTTCGGCCACTCAGATGCTCTCAGTTCTGCTGCTGCTTAGGAAGATCTCTTGTGTTTGTGGACCACGAAGCATTCCTGATGTGTTATGTTAGTCTTTCAGGTGCTACTTCAACAGCAAGCTGAATAATCTGATGGGCAGGCTGCCCATTGTGCCATCTCATCTGCCAACACCCCTGCATTTAGTCTGGTGGTTTTGGGGAATGAAGAGGTTAGACACCTGGATCTCTACAAAAACAAGTCAAAAATACATTGCAATTATCAACCTTCCCTCTTCTAGGCAAACTACTTTGTTATCCCTCCAGCTTAAGTGGCAACAGGCAGATGTCACCCATAGCAATTGGGCAAACTGAGAAAATAAGACATAGTGGTTGCTCCTGGCTTTACTCAAAAGAACTTGAATCAAAAGTAATAAGTTCATGAATACAATACTAAAAAAGAAGGATCAGAAAAACTGGAAAGAGTATCTGTTATCCTCACAAAGATCTAAATCACTAAATCATTAGACCAGTTACTACTACTACTAACACTAACACTTCCACTATTGCTATGAACATCACAACAATGACACTACTAATATTAGCTAGCATTTATACAGAGTTTTAAGATTTGTAAAGCACTTTTGCACGTTATATAATCTTATCTTTCCAACAACCCTGGGAGGTAGGTGCTATTATTATCCTCATTTTATAGATGAGAAAACTAAGTTAAGTGATTTGCCCAGGGCTACACAGCTACTGAGAGTCTGCAGTCAGATTTCAGACTCAGGTCTTCCTGACTCCAGGTCCAATACTCTATACACTGAACCATGTACCTCTGACTTTGCAGAGGTACTCAGTCCAAGGATACAAAATAAGTATAAAGAAACTCTCTATCTCCATTTAGAGGTGAACTACTCAAGCCCACATCTTTCAGTGGCTGGAGACAATCATCTTTACTGTATTCTGCCTTTGGCAGATCACACCTGGAATACGGTGGTAGGAAGGTGGGTGTCATAGTGAATAGAGCAATAGACTTAGATTCAGGAGGATCTCCATTTGAATCCTTCCTCAGACACTTACCAGCTATGTCCTCACAAGGTTATTGAAAAGGGTCAAATGGAATTACATGTAAAGCATTTTTCAATCCTTAAAGCAGTTGTTATTGTTTTTGTTTATCCTCATCCTTCATTTTTGAAGAGGGCCAATGACATCATGGGAGATGTATTGACTTGCATGTGAATTGGATTTGAGTGAAGCAGAATTGCACAAAGTCATCAGCTTCACTCTCTCTTCCAGAATCATTGAAGTCCAGTGGCAGGACAAAAATCAAAATGACTGGTAATGGCCCAGGATACAGCAGGCATCTTTGGCATCTTTGATGTCCAACCAACCTCTAAGGGCTCCACAGTGCCTGTTTAGCAGTATGTATGCTATGCATCATCATCATTATCATCATCATATCATCATCATCATCATCATCATCATCATCATCATCATCATCCTCAGGTTGGGGTGCCACTTTTCATTAAGATTCATAAATTGCACAACATCTAGAGGAAGGCTACTAGAATGGTGAAAAACCTCAAGTACCTGTCATATGAGGTAAATGGTGCAGTGTATAGAATATTGGACCTAGAGTCAGGAAGACCTGAGTTTAAATCTGGCTGCAGATACTCAGTAGCTGTTTAACCCTGGGCAAGTCACTTAACTCAGTTTTCTCATCTGTTAAATGAGGATAATAATAGCACCTACCTCCCAGGGTTGTTGGAAAGATAAAATTATATGATATATAGAAGTGCTTTGCCAATCTTAAAACATTATATAAATGTTAGCTAGTATTAGTAATGTCATTGTTGCTATGTTCATAATAGTTGAAGGAACAAAGGATGTTTTATCTGGAGAATAGGAGATATGGGATGGGGTAGGGGAGAGATGATAAACATCTTCAAGTATCTGAAGGTCATGTAGAAAAGCGAAGAGGTTTATTCTTTTTGCAGATCTAAAAACTGCAAAAGGGGGGAAATTTAGGCTTTTGTAAAGAAAAAAAATCCTTCCCAACAATAAGAACTTTCCCAAAATAGATACCTTGGGAAAATATAGTGGATAATCTTTCAATGGAAGTCTCCAAGAAATGGCTGGATGACCATCTTCCATGGGCAATGCAGAAGGGATTTTCAGATTCATTTGACCAAATAGGCTCTTGGGTCCCTGACCTTCAGTAATTTTTGAATAATAGTCATAGTCAAAGAGGTTCAGAAAATTAGTCTCAACCTTTCCTAATGCCGTCTCATGGCTCAAAGGCATCCATGAACATTAGTATCCTGAACTAATGGTTTTCAGTGAAATAGCCACCTTTTAATTAAATACTTATTTTCCTAAAGTACAACATCTTTTAGATCAGCTCCTATTTCACTTCAATTCCATTCAACAGGCATTGATTAAAATTCAACTATGTAGGCAGATGTGATGGTTTGAGCCTTTGATATCCCTGGGACTGGGGGAGGAGTAGAGGTTGATGGGCTTGAGCTCAGAAGACCTGAGCTGAAGTGGGTTAGGCTGTCAGGTGTCTGCCCTAAATCCAGCACCAACATGATGACCCTCCAGGATGGGAGTTTACCAGGCTGCCAAAGGAGAGGGGAAACAATTTGGGTTGGAAATGGAGGAGGTCAAAGCTCCATGCCAATCAGTAGCAGGATTTGGGCTGGTGAATGGCAGTTACATTTTCAGTTATGGTGATATAGGACTTCCAGTCTCAAAAAAATCAACTCTGTGGTAGAGGTTGGGGATGGAATGACAAAAATTGAAATACTCCTTGCCTTCAAGGTGTTCACATTCCCCTAGAAGGAAGCTATGCATGCATAAATATGTAAACATAAAATATTCACAAGGTAATTTCAGGAATAATTGCTTATAATCGGTAAAAGGTCTCTTATAGAACATTATATTTGACCTGAACCTTGAAGGTACCTAGGGAGTCTAAGAGGTGGAGCTGAGGAAGAAGATCAAGCCAAGAACAAGGGTCAGGCTATGCAAAGACAGTGAAGTAGGAGATGGAACGTTAGCTATGGGGAGGCCAGATAAGGAGCCATATGAAGGGAAGTAATATGAAATAAGACTTGAAAGTTAGGGATGGGAGCCAAACAGAAGCATTTATAGCACTTACCTTCCATCTTAAGGGAGCCAATGAAACTTCTTGCCAACCTTCTTTACCTCCAGATGATGATGACCCTACACTAATATAGTAATCATAATTGTTCAAGTTTTAATTCCTCATAGTCAGTCAACAAGCATTTATTAATTGCTTGTTATGTGTGAAGCACTGTGTTAAGTCCTGGTAATACACAGAAAGGCAAAAACATTGTTCCCTGATCTAAAGGAATTCACATTTTAATAGGGGAGATAACATGTAAACTATGATAGATACAATCAGAGTAAATGGAATGGAATCATGGAGGACAAGAACTAACAAGGTGTATTAAACCTCAGTGAGTTAGGAGGGTGATGATGCCCTCAAAAGAAAGAGAGATGTTTGGAAAAGGGGAGGGTCTTTGGGGAAATATAATTAATTCAATTTTCAAAATGTTGAGTCTAAGATGCTTACAGGACATTTAGTTTCAAATGTCAAGATAGGCCATTGGAATTGTGAGACTGGAGGTCTGGAGAGAGGTTAGGAATAAACAGATCTGAGAATCACTTGCCCAAAGATGATTAAAATAATTATGGGCTTCTTCCCTCTCCAAGTGTTTACGAATCATACCTTTAATAACACATTCTAGAATTTTGCTAGGAATTGAAGTAAAGTCCCATTTAAATACAACTTGAAGAATCTACTTATTCTCCTTTTTTGAATATCTAAACTTTTAAAATTGATATTCATTAACATATTAGTTTGTGTGTGTGTGTGTGTGTGTGTGTGTGTGTGTGTGTGTGTATGTTTTATCCTTTCCTGATTTAGGTATTAAAACCATATTTGTCTCACAAAAAGTAGTCTAGTAGAATGCTTTCTTTCTAAATTTTTAAAAATAATTTTTGTAAACTTGGGAAGACTTATATGAACTGAAGCAAAGTGAAATGAGCAGAACCAGGAGAACATTGTATACTGTAAGAGCAATATTTTAATGATTATTAACAATGAAAGACTTAGCTAATCTAATCAATACAACAATCCAAGATAATTCTAATGGCCCCATGATGGAAAATGCTATGTATCTTTAGAGAGAACTAATTAACTCTGAGTGTGAATTGAAGCATACTTTTTTCACTTTCTTCATTTTTCTTTTTTAAATGTAATATGGCTATAAAGAAATGTTTTGTATGATTTCACATGTATAATATCATATTGCTTGCCTTCTCAATGGGTAGGGGGCAGGAAGGAAGCAAAGAACTTGGAATTAATTTTTTTAAATGATAAAAATAAATAAATAATTTTTAACATAATTTTTGTAGCATTGGTAACAATTTTTTTTTAAAGTCTGATGGAATTCTCTGTTAATAATACACTGTTGATGGAGCTGTGAACTAATCCAACCATTCTGGAGAACAATTTAGAACTATGCCCAAAGACTGATAAAACTATTCAACCCAGCAATACCCCTATTAGGCCTGTACCCCAAGGAGATCAAAGGAAAAAGGAAAAGGATCCATAGCACAAAAATATTTATAGCAGCTCTTTTGTGGTGGTAAAAAGTTGGAAATTGAGGGAATGTCCATCAATTGGGAAATGGCTGAAGAAATTACAGAATATGAATGTAATGGAACACCATCATGCTATAAGAAATTATGAAGAGGATGGTTTGTGAAAAACGTGGGAAGATTTATATAAATTGATACCAGGTGAAGTGAGAAGAACCAAGAGAATAGTTTATACAACAACAGCAATATAGTAATGATGATCAACTGTGAAAGACTATGATGACTGAGCAATACAGTGATCCACCACAACTCCAACAGACTTACATGATTATATGTATATGTATGTATATATGTGTGTGTGTGTGTGTGTGTGTGTGTATTACATGATTATATGTATAATGAGCATTGTATTTTTTACCTTCTCAATGGGTGGGAGAGGTGAAGGAGGGAGGGAAAGAACTTGGAAAAGAAAATGAAAATTAAATTAAATTATTTTTTTAAATAAGGGAAGAACTTTTTTTTTAATCTGTGAAACCATCAGGACATAACCCTGTACAGGATCACAATATATGTTGAGGACTAGACTTGAACCAAGGTCTTCCTGGTTTTGAAGCCCTCTTTCTATCCATACTGACTCTGATGGTCATAGACTATTAGAATAAATAGTCTCTAGATAGTCTCTAGGGATTCTATTTATTCAAATAGTCTATGACCATGACTATCTATTCAAATGTCTTCTTTTTACAAATGAAAAAACTGAGGCCCAGAGAGTTTAAACTCAAAGTCCATGATTGCACAGTTAGTGGTAAAACAGATTTAAGCCTAGGTTTCTGTCTACTAGTTCTGTACTCCTTGTTTCATTAATTTCTACATTCCAATATGTTCATTAATACACTTCTTAGTGCCAATGCTCTAAAAAAGCAACAAAAAAAACCAGTTACAATTCTATTATCTAATGGTGACCATTCATTTACACACACATTATTAAGCACTTACTGTGAGCAAAACATTGCATTAGAGGTCAAAGGCCTGATGCCAGCAGCAAGTCTGTACACAACACAGTGAGTGAGGGGGGGTGGAGGGGGGAAGAGAGAGAGACAGAGACAGAGACAGAGACAGAGAGAGAGTCAGTCCTTGCCTTCTTGCTAATGTCACTAGACTCCCATACAGGTCCCCATTATTGCATCTAATATTCACAGAAAGATGGAAAGATGGAAGGAGTTGGAAGCTGTGGTCCAGAGACTTTCTGTGGGAACCTAGAATAGGATGTTGATATCAATGCTCTTTAATCTGTATTTGGGGACCACACGTGAGGTCTTGTGCACTAAAATCACCACAATTTCCTCTCTAGTCAAAATAAAACCTTGGTCTAATAAGAAAAAGGAAAATATGATTTTGAGCGTAATGGGAGAAAATAATTAAAAATCACAAAGAAAAGGTGACAAGGCTGGAATGTATGCTCTAAAGGCAGATATATGCTCACAAAAATTAAGCCAATGTATCATCTAATGAAATCTCAGGTAGACATTGGCTTTTGGTTGCATAGTACACCCAGTCCCACCATCATCAGTGGCAATGGAGTGATACCACTGCAAAATACGTCCATTTGTTGTCTACCTCCTTGTCTTCTCCAAAAATGTGTATAAAACTTCCTCTTCTGGAAATTCCAAATTTTTTGAGTAAAACTATCATGGAGGAGATGGGTCCTTCCTAAGAAAAGAGGAAGCTCATTCAAGGCAAAAATGACTAAATTTCCACCCTTCCTGCTTTTTCAGAAGAATGGAATGGGTCCTGGGAAACCAAATCCTTTTAGGGATGTGTAAGTACATTGCTTGTCAGGAAATGAAAGAAATCATTTAAAACAGCTGCTCTTACACAGGCATTCACACACACACACACACACACACACACACACACACACACTGGAGAGAGGGAGGGAGGGGAGGGGCAGGAGAGAACTGTTGTTTGCTTGTTTGTTTTTAAATAACATTAAGTGGCAAAAGATAAGGTTGAATTTTAAAATTACAGGATTGAAAGTTGGCAAAAACCAAAGAGTTGATTCAGTTCAGTTGTTCTTAAGCTGGGGTGCCTGAGTTTGTTATACATATAAACATATGCAAGTACGTATGTGTATATGTATGTTATATATTTCAGTATATATGTTATATATTTCAGTATAATTGTTTTGTGATCCTATGTGCCTTATTTTATGTATTTAAGAACATTGTTCTGCAAAGAGGTCCATAGTCTTCACCTGACTGTCCAAGTAAGTCAGAGAACCTGGGTTCAAATGCTGATGGAAAAAAAGGTTAAGAACTCTTGACAATCCAAAACTTTCATTTTATAGATGAGGAAATTTGGGACCAGAGAGGTTCAGTAACTTGCTTAAGGTCGTGCAGCTAGCAAGCCAGTATTTGAACACAGATTCTCTGACTCCAAATCCAACCCTCTTTGCCTCATGCAGCACACTGTATTACAGAGACCCATTAGTTCTCTATTATACAGAATGAACAAGATCAGGTTTGGTCTTAGATACTTAGATTACTCATTCTGGTGCCAGGACCATAAAGAAAAAGAATGGAACCATTAATAGAAAAAAGCTAATGGAATGCATATATTTAAGGACTTTCTCAAAACACATGCAAAAATGTCATTCATTCAACGAGAATTTATAAAATGCCTAGGGTGTGCATGGCATTGTGCTCAGTGTCAGGCATATATATTTGAAAAATGGCATAGTCCTTCCCTGCCCTAACAGCTTAATGTGTAGATTTAACATATATATTTCACCACAGAGAAGATGACTACTGAGCTAGGGAGGAAGTAAAATAAGAATTTCAAAAGAGAAAAGATGGAAAGCATGCATTCCAGGCACAAGGGACAGCTCACATATCATCAGACAAATCCTACTTTAATCATATACATATCACCTGACTTCTAACCAGACTTAGGTCAAAAGATTAGAGAATTTAGTGATGAAAGAGACCTTAGATGATATCCAATACAACTCTCATTTTATTGGTGAGTAAATTAAGGCCCAAGGTAACAAACACAGTAACTAAAGGCAGAAGTCAGGATTTGAATGAAGGTGTTCTGACTCTAAGTCCAGTGCTCATGCCTTGTATGTTCTCCCTTCTCATCCTTACCTCCTGGCTTTCCTGGAATTCTTCAAGTCTCAGATAAAAACTTTACCTTCAGCAAGAAGCCTTTCCTGGTTCCCTTTAATGCTAGTACCTTCCCTCTAAGATATGCCTACAAAAAACATAGGTGTTTGTATGGTGTCTCCTCCATTAGAATGTGGGTTCTTTGAGGTCAGTGACCATCTTTTGATTTTCTTTGTATTCCCAGTGCTTAACATAGTGCTTGGCATGTAATAGGTGCTTAATAAATACTGGTTTATTTGGCTTGACTTGACTTGACTATCATCATTCATCAAGATCTACGGAGCATGAACTTTGTTCATGGTTGCAGCATCCTAGTTTCTATATAAAATCATTTTAATCTGATCCATATATCCAAGGTGCTTATAATCTAGTTGGAGGTTTTTCCTTGTCTATTCTGAAATTGGAAGGACTGATAGAGAGGAAGTTTATCTTCTTCATACATATTCTACTTCATACCCAGTCAGATACTCATGTATACAAGCATGTGTTCAAAAATCAAAATTAATCAACAAATACTTACTGAGCATTTATTATGAGTTAGGTTTGGGAGTATAAAAAACATCAAAAAGTATGATAAAGTCCTTGTCCTCAAGTATCTTATAAGCCACCTGAGAAACTATATATATAGTCATTTGTGATAAGTGCCATGTAGATAGTACGAAAATAAAATAAATGCTTTAAGAATTCTGGGAAAGAAGAGATCGTTTCATTTTAGAAAAAAACTTGGGTTTTTCTAACCTGATCTTTCTCTGTCCAGTAGTTTGTGTATTCTTTAGTCATGTCCCCTCTTCTGCCTGTTACCCCCTTTATTCCTATCCTGAACTTTTCCTAGAATCTCCCTGTAACTGTACCTTCTACTGAACATCTGGAACATTCCAGTACAGATACTTTAAGGTTCCTAACTGATTTGGTGCCTCCAGACTTAGGACTTTAGGAATGGAAAATCCATGTGACCACCTGAAATGGAGACCCCTCCTTTCCCTATAAAACATCTGGGCTGTCCTATTGCATGGACCTAGGGCAAGTGAAAGCTTAGCATAACCTAGGCATTCACCAAGTCCTGGGAGCAGTATCTTAAAAGACCAATATAGGTTCCTTCTTATTGTCAAGGTTTAAGACTATTGTGCCAGAGACTTCCTGGTAACATATCTGTCTTTTTTCTGGTCTACTCTAGAATTGATTTTTTTTTTGTTTTTAGGCAATTGGGGTTAAGTGATTTGCCCAGGGTCACACAGTTAGTAAGTGTCAAGTGTTTGGTCTGAGATCAGATTTGAATTTCTGTCCTCCTGACTTCAGAGCTGATGCTCTATCCACTGTGCTGCCTAGCTGCCCCTGGTCTACTCTGGAGATACCAGTCCTAGTCCAACTGTAAGGGGACTTGCTAGATGACAGTACTTTGGAGACATCAGTCATGGTAATGGGGGTACGCTGGGTTGCCACAGTACCCTTCCTTTGTTGTTTATACCTCCTGTTCTCTTGATGTCTCCAGTTAAACAACATGGATTCTCCGTTGGATCCCAAATGTGCCAAATAAAAGGGCCTATTTTATTTTTTAAAATCATGACAGGGCAATCTACTTCTTCCTTGAAGTTCCTCTATTCCCAGCAATGGTCCTTGGCAAGTGATTAGTAAAAGCTTTATAAAGGAAGAGATATTTGATTTGAGTCTTTAATGAAGAATGCAATGTGGTAGTCAAAGAAGAGAGGATAAGATATTTAAAGCATATGGGGCAAGGTATAAACCAATGTAGACAGGTGACAATGAGTGGAACAATCTAGCTGGCAGTAACACTGATGGGGCTTGTGTTGGAATGCAAAAGAAAATAAGATTTGAAAAGTAGGCTTGGATAGCTTGTAAAGACATTGAATGCCAAGCTAAGCATTCTGGACTATTCTGGATTTTATCACAAAGGTAGTAAGCAGAGAGAACAGTCACTGAAAGCTATGAAGGAGGAAAATGACCTGAGCAAAATGCGTCTTTATGATTTCCCTAGTAGCAATATGCATGATGCCATGGAAGGAACATAAACTATAGACAGAAAGATTTTATTGATATTAATATAGTCTAGAGATATGAATCCAGGCATGATACAATAAGGATTTAAATAAGTTGACAGTTATAAAAGTAATTTTGTGTGTGACATATTAAGAGGAATTAGGGGTTGATTAGATTTGGGAGTTATTATAAGGAGGAGACAAAGTAAACAGAATCAAAGAAACAAAGTTGGAAGGGACTTTGAAGATCACATATCCATTCTGCACCTGAACAAGAGCCCCCTATATAGCATCTGGGACAAGTGGTCATCCAGACCCCATTTGGAGATCTCCTGTGAAGGGGAACCCACTATATAATAAGGCAACCCATTACTTTTTTTTATCAGCTGTGATCAACTGTGAGGAAGTTTTTCTTTACCTAGAACAAAAATCTGACTCTTTCCAACTTCCACTCATTGATCCAAGCTCTTACCTTTAGGATAAAGGTAGAAAAAAATCTAATCTCTCTTCACATAGCACTATTTTAAGAGAGTTATCATTTCCCAATAACTCTTCTTTTTTCCAGAATAAATGTCTTCAGTTCCACCAACCTATTCTTATGTAGCATGTTCTCTGGACCTCTTATCATCTTGGTCACTCTTCTATGGATTTAATCTATTCCATCAATGTCCATATTAATAGGTGGTAATCAGATTAGAACATAATACTCATGATATAATTTGACAAAGTCAAAGTATAATAGAAAGAATATTGTATTCAAAACACTATGATTATCTTAATACAGAACAAGTACATGCTAATTTTTGGCTAACATATCATGTACAATTGATTCATATTGAGTTTATATTACACTAATAACTCATCTTTCTTCACATGAATTGTTGTCTAGGTATGCTTTATCTATCACACTATTTCTTGAACACAACTGTAGTACTTTGTATTTATCCTTATTAAATTTTCACTAATTAGAACTGGTTCTAACTTTTAGCCTTATGATATCATTTTTGGATCCTGACTCTTATCACTCAATGTGTTATTCATCCATTCTGTACAGCATGTCATCTTTCCCTTTATCCAAGTTAACAATAAAATATATTGAGCATCCTACAGTCAATGGAAGCTCTATGTGGTACTCTATTAAGGGACTCCCCCTCAACTGATGTTGACTATTCTTCAGGTCGAGTCTTTCAACTAGTTCTCAGTTTACTAAAGTGTATTATTATCTAGCCCATACCTCTCTGTCTCAACCACAAGGACAGTATGAAATAGGCTGTTAGGTACATTACTTAACTACAGATCCATATTATTTGTGTCATTCCCCCTGACCTACTAGTAGAGGAATAAAGGATAAGCTTTCCTTTTTGGGGGGTATCCAATTACATGTAATTTTTTTAAAGTACTTCTTACATGGACCTTGACCTTTAGGTGTTAAAACCTGATCCTAACAATAATGACATATAAACAGAGGATATTAAGATAGTTGGAGAAAGATACTAAGTCAAGTCATGAAAAAAATACAGAGACAGTCGCATCATATATGGCGCAAAATCAAATGCATTTTAGGGACCCAGGTCATGGGCAGTTACATAATCAATCAGGTAGGAACCAGAGACCTGTTTGGCAGCACAACACTGATACTAACCTACTATCACAAGATGAGTTATGAAATATTTCTTCCTTAAAGAAAATTTTTTTTAAAAGAGCTCTTATATTTTTAAAAATTAAATCTTATTTTTCAGTTATTAAGCATTAAAATTTCTCTTTTCCACATCCCCTAACTGAAAAAAGAAAAATAAAAGCCCTTGTGACAAATATACATTGTTAAGCAAAACAAATTCCTATATTCAGCTTTTATCATTTACAACATTTGTTTGTTGGCAAACTGACAGTAGTAATAATCAGGAAACTTAGACACTGAAGATGGCTCATTCAATGACTAACCGTGTGAATTTAAGCAAATTATTTGATGTCTCTGGGTCTCAATTTCCTCATCTATAAAATGATGGGATTAGTCTAGAAGATTTCTCAGGTCCCTTCTATTTCAAATCCTGTGATCCTGGTCTTGCAATTTTTTAAAGAAAAATTTGAATGCTCTATGAAGTTTTTCAAACTAGAGTTATAATAACTCCTTTTTCTATGATACTTTAAAGTTTACAAAACACATTTCCTCATAATAACTTCATAAGGTAAATGTACAGGCTCAGAGAGGTTCTGATAGGACATAGTAGGTAGGTTCTGAGTCAATTTTCACTGGTCAAACAAGATAATTAGTACATAGGACAGATTTTTTTTCAAAATTGGTAGAGAACCATATAATTACAAGGTGATATAATTAATATCAAATTATCATTGTTGTTTAATAAACTGATTAATTTAAGTTGCTGTCCCGTGATGTCTTAGAACTTAATCCAGAGTTTCAGTTAACCCAAGTTTATTAAGATTGTACTGCCTGATTAGCATGATGATTATTCAATGACATTTAGCCTTCAATTAGAGTATCTCTGTCTGGGATCCCTAGTCTATTCCCAGCACTTGGAGTTCCAGACTATTGTGCAATGCAAAGCACACTAATAGAAGGCCAGTTTCAATCTTGGCACTCATTAACCACCCAGACCTTCCACTTTCATTATAGAATGCTTGTAAATGGCTAACTGATGTTAAAACTTCACAGCAAGAAGCCTGTATTTCCAGGGCCCCTGCAGAACTTTCCACCTTGCATTATCTGCGCTACTCTTTGAAGAACTTGCACAGTTGCAAAAAATGTTAACTTTCGTTCACTACTGAAACTTAGACTGCAGAAAGCTGGCACTGAGCACTTGGAGATGTACCTTTTCCATGTCCATAAACATCTTTTTCTAGTCCTCCATGTCACCACCTGATTAGATCTCTGGCACAATCTCTCCTACTTTGGCAACACAAAGCGTCATTTTATCTAGCTTGCAATCCCGTGTTAAAGCTTGGACTTGTAGTCCTGAGGAACAAAAAGACAGAGTCAGAGGCAGATGGCTAAGATTAGAAGGCTGTTTCAACTACAAATTGCTTTGTTTTTAACTAAGAGAATCAGCAGGAGATGGATTCACCTCTAGCATAACTCAGAGTTTCCCAAAGAGTTACTCTTTTCATAATTGTATTAATCTGCCCAAGCATACTGTCCATTTTACTTTGGAGATCCAGCCAGGAACATGGCACAGTATAATAGGAAATGCACTGAAGTTAGGCACACAGTCTCCAATATCAGCTTTCACCCATATTCTTCAACTATATGATTCCCGGCAAGTTACCCTTTGAGTCCGAGTTTCCTACTCAACACAAACATAATCTCTGCCCTACCTATCTACAGGTAAAATGAAAGGGGGGGGGAGAACCCGGCCCTCTTTTCAACAGAAACTTGTTTCCCCTAGAGATACCACTTCTCTCTCAACCCTCTCTATCAGTAGTTGTTTCTAACATGGTCCCTAAATCATAGGACCAAAAGAAATTGGCAATCCTTTTTTGAGATTATGGTGTACTGCGCTGTACTATATGTAAATATCCCTTTTTCAGATAATAAGCTCTGTGAGGATAGGGAGTGTTACATTTGAGTTTTGTGTCTAACCTAGCCTTCAGTATAGTGCTCTGAATAGAGAAAAAAACTTAATAAATATTGGTTGAATTTATCTGAGTTGAAAAACATTTCAATAGAATCCCCATCACCATCATTAGAGGGTTTTTAGAACTTTTGAAAAATGCTTGGGAAAAAATCCAAATGAGACTATAAATTGTATTCCATGCCTTCAAAGGTTTGTGTTATAGTAAAGTTCATGTGTTCAGAAATGAATAATTATTTAATAAGTTTGATAATTTTAAAAATACACTTCATTGTTACATATATATATATTATGTATTTTAACATCACCAAAATTTTCTAGTATTCCTTCCCCTTCTCCCTGAAAATCAATCTAATATAACAAATATTATTTTTAAAGAAAAAATAAAAAGATGAGAAAAAATCAGCAAAACTGATCAATACATCAAAAAAGTCGAAAAATATATGCAATGTACCACATTAATGGACATCTCACCTCTGCAAAGGAGTAAGGTGAGGGAGTCTTCTCATATGTCTTATTTAGAGTTATTCTTGATCTTTGTAATTTTGCAATATTCAAATTTAATGGTTTGTGGTTGTTCTTTCCATTTATATTATTGTAGTCTCTGTGTGTATTTTGTTTTCTTGGCTTTGCCTATTTCACTCTGCATCAGTTCATGTAAATCTTTCCATACTTTTCTGTATTCATATAAATTCTTAGAGTAGAGCTAGATCTAATAATCACAAAAATGAATATTACGAAATGATTGAATTATTCAAATTTGTCCTATATTCCCATTGGTCTGGAAAGAATTGTCATATTTTACATAATTATAACTTCAATACTGCAAATTTGAATACATGCAACCACCTCATGAAATTCATTATTCACACTAATAGGGACCTAGCTGTAAATATTTCAGTGTATGGAGGACTTTCTTTTCTTATCAATGACATCCTTGGTATCTAAATTTAGCAGTGGAATCTCTAGGTCATATAAAATGGACTTTTTATTAACTTTATTTTCATAATTGCAAATGGTTTTCCAAAATGGATGTACTGAACCATAGCTCCACCAGCAATGGTGGAGTATAGACATGTTCCTATAACTCCAACATTGACCATTCCATCTTTTGTCATATTTGCCAATTTCCAGGGTGTGATGTGAAAACTCAAGATTATTTTCTTTATGTTTTTCTTATTATTAGCAATTCTATGCACTCTTTTATTAATAGCTTGCATTTCTTCTTTTGAGAACTGTTAGATTGTGAACTCCTCGAGAGAAGGAACTGTCTTTTGCCTCTTTTTGAATCCCAGCATTTAGCACAGTGACTGGAATATGTTAGCATTTAATAACTGTTTATTGATTGAGAATTATTTGTTCATACCCTTTGGCCACTTCTCCATTGGAAAATGGCTTTTGGTTACATAAACACACATCTACACATGCAGACTAATGTATGTGTACACATGTCTTTGTGTGTAACCAAAATCCATTCTCTGATGGAGAAATGGTCAAAAGATATGAACAAACAGTTCTCAAAAGAATTGTCAGCTATTAATGAAAAAAAAGTTTTTCCTAGCAATTGATGTTTTCTGGTTATTGAACTCAGGATTAGTGTGTTTCACTGTTGTTAATTGGCCCTAGTCTAGTCTATTCCATTAATAACCTCTCTATTTTTAATTAATATCAAATGGTTTTGATGACTGCTGCTTTATAAAACAGTTTAAGGTCTCAAAGTACCATTCCACCTTTATCCTTAATTTTTTTGTTATTCCTTTAACATTCCAGATCTTTTATTTTTCCAAATGAATTTATTATTTTACCAAGTTCTATAAAGTATCCCCTTGATAATTTGATTGGTATAGCATTAAAACTGTAAATTAACTTGTATAATACTGTCATTTTGTAGTGTATTGGTACAGTCCAGTCATGAACACTGAATATTCTTCCAGCTTTTGTGTGCTTTGAATTATTCACCAGATAATTTATTCACTTTGTAGTTATTTAGATTAGGATTTCCCTTTCTGTTAATGTCTCTTGGATTTCGTTATTATTATATAGAAATGTAATTGATTTTTGAGGGTTTATTTTGCAGCCTGTAACACTGCTGAATCTACTAATTATCTCAATTTATACTGATACTGATTCCTTGGGATTTTCCATGTAATTGTATCATCAGCAAATAGGTTTAGTTTTATCTTTGCCTTAACTGTCTTTATGTTTTTTTTTCTTGTCTTACTGTTATTGCTAGCATTTCCAGAACTATATCAAATAATAGTGGGGAAAGTGGGCTGATACTGATTCTCTATGCTTCATCTTCACTGTGATCTCTAGTCCCCCACTTTTCCATGCTCACTCAGACTATCACCTGTTTGGCTTCACTTTTCTTCATTCTTTTTCCTGACATCATCATCATTGTCAAAAAATAATGATGACAATGATGATGATGATGATAGCTAGCATTTATATGGTACCTACTATATGCTAGGAACTGTACAAAGTGTTTTTGCAAATATCTCATTTGAACCAATTCAATTTTATACTGATCTTGACACAGGGGATAGAGCATTGGACTTGGAATCAGGAATACTCATCATCATAATTTCAAATCTGGACTCAGACACTTACTAGCTGTGTGACCTTGGGCAAGTCACTTAACCCTGTTTGCCTCAGTTCCTCATCTGTAAAATGAGCTGGAGAAGGTAATGGCAAACCACTCTAGTATCTTTGTGAAGAAAATTCCAAACGGGGTCATGAAGAGTTGGGCACAACTGAAACAATTGAACAACAACTATTCTAGTGTTAAACATACAGCCCAAAAGCAGCATTGGTGTCCATAATATTCCCAAATAGCAGTAACCCAATTAAAATATAATTAGGAAATATTTAACAAAATAAATAAATTATGGTAGAACATAGTTAATGTTGATATGTGATTTTCTAAGTTAATATGTGGCCTGCAGGGATCCTTATGTAAGATTTAGCATCCTCTTATACTTATTTGAGTTTGATACTATTGCTCTATTTTTTAATATCCCCCAACCTTGCCCTGTGGCTGCCCCTGCCTTGCCAAACCCCAACTTCAGACTACCCACTACCACTAACCTTTTTTGCTCCAATTCAAACATTGCTAACTGGGTCCTATAGAAAAGAAGTCACACAACTGTGTTAAGTGGACACATGAAAAATTTACTTATTCTAATTTCAACCGGCCTCTCATTTTTACTCTTCTCTCCTTCATTTTCATTTGCATTCCCCAAACTGGTCTCACTATTCCAAAATTTCTCAATTCTCTTTAAGCACCCAATAGCACCCCTCCCACCACTCTCTTAGCAGAGAACTTCATCTCATTTTTTATTTAACAAATAGAGGCTATTCACCATGAGTTCCCTATTCTTCCCTAGTCTACACCTCAAAATACCTTGTCATCATCTCCCATTCTCTTTCCATTTGCCCCCTTCTGATAAAGAGGGAGTCCCTCTCTTCACCAAGGCTAATTCTTCTACTTAGACATTTGATCCCATCCTTTCCTCTACCCATTTCCCTATCCGCCATCTTTTGAATATTACCCTTTGGATCAACACTCTCTTTTTTTAATCTTTCTTTTTTGTGTGACCTTTTTGATGTAGTGGCTCCTTTATTGCTTCTTTGAAATGTGCCTGCGTAACCCCTATATTCAATAAATCTTCACTTGATCCCATCGTCTCTGCAAGTGACCATCCTTTAACTTTCTTCCCTTTCACAGTAAAACTCATAGTAAAAACTGTCTAAAGTTATTGTCCCTACTTTCTTTCCTCATACTCACTTTTCACCCTATTGCAATCTGGAATACTATGTCATTACTCGACTAAAACTGGTCTCTCCAACTTTATCAACAATCTAGTAGCTGAATCTAATGCACTTTTCAAAATTCTTATCAGTTGTCTTGCACCTGGGAAAAGTTTCCCTTACCCAGATCTACCATATCACCTCAAGTCTCAGTCATACTGTTCACTTACCTTCTGGAACCCAACTCCATATTGACACAACTGGCCCCACCAGTTGCCTTGCTCTCTGATGATTTTAATCTGCCTGAACTCATTCCTCCAAATTAGCCACCCTTTCATAATCTTCTTATCCCAGGGATTCTGAACCTTTGGCTATTATTGTACAAATCTCATTCCCTTATTCCCATCACCCTTCACCTGCTCTCCCCACAATATCCCGTTCCAGATCCATTTAACTCTTCCAGTGTGCTATCAAGGATACTTGCTCCATAGGTGGCAAAGTTGCTTTCATCTTAAAACTTTTCTTTTCTTACTTCTTTCATCTTTCTATATGGACTGAGGCCTGGCTCCTTCCTGATGACACAGGATTCCTGGTTACCATTTCTATTGGTTTTTTCTCTTAATCATACCACCTCCCCACTCCCACCAAGTCGGAATACTCCTTGCTCCCCATCGCTATTTCCACACTCTCCCTCTACTAACATGCTTCAGCAATCTCTCCTGCTCAAAAGTTCATTCAATCCATATTTATCACCCAGTCAAGACTTCTGGTAGCTGTTATCTACCAACCTCCTGGATATTTCCTACCTTTCTCAATGAGTTTAATGTCTGGTTCATGGCTTTTCTCTCCTCTTCAACTCCTGCTTTCATGTTAGAGGACATCAGCATACTAACACACCCTCATATACTCTAAATTCCTAGTTCCTCAATTTGTTTGTTTTGTATGAACAATTCTATCTCACATACATAAATACTGACGGAGATGATCATACCCTTGAATTTGTTATCACCCATGTGTTTTCCACTTCCATGTTCATGAATTCCTAAATTCCTTTATCTGATCATAAGCATTTGTCATTCCATCTTTCCTTACAACTTCTAACTCTAGTCTTTATACTCACTATGACCTCAACCCATTTTCTATTTTCTTTCTCCCTCCCTTCCTTCTTTCCTTTCTTCTAGTCTCTGTCTCTGTCTGTCTGTCTGTCTCTCTCTTTCTCTGCATGTGTCTCCCTCTCTTTATCTCTCTCCCCACATGTGCCATCATACTCACCTCACCTCTGTTTATAATTTCATCTAGAAGCAATAGAGAGATACTGAAGTTTGTTGAATAGAATAATGACACAGCTAGACCTGCACTTAAGAACATTAATTTTGGAAGTTGTATGAAGGAAAGACTAGAGTGGATTTAAAAAAAAAAACTGGAGGCAGTGAGACCATTAGGAGGTTATTGCAATACTCTATGTAGGAAGTAGTAAGGGCTTACAATGGTGGGAGATGTGTAGGTAAAGATAAGGACTCAGATGGGAGAGATGTGGAGTTTAGTTAGCAATGGCAAGGTTAGGCAATTGGTTAGATATATGAGATGTGGGAAATTAAGGACTCTGAGAAAACGCTGATTATAAATCTAGAAGAGTGGATGAATGGTGGTGCCTTCAACAAACATGAGAACATTTAAAGAGCGGTAAGTTGGGGTGGGGGAAGCTGGTGAGTTCTGTTTAGGACATGTTGAGTTTAAAGTATCTCTTGGACATGCACTTTGAAATGTCCAGTAGGCAACTGTTGATGTGAAAATGAAGTTTGAGAGAGAAACTTGGACTGGATATGTAGTCATCAACAGAGATGATATAGTTAGACCCATGGAAGGCTAATGAAGTTATGAACAAGAGAGACTCTCAGGGGACCTAGTTCAGAGCACCCTGGAGAACACCCACTGATGTGCCAAAGAAACTGAGAAGTAGCAGCCAGACAGCTAGTGCTGGGGATACAGACACATTGTGCTAAATGCTGTGGAATGATTCAGATGAAGATCAGTAAGAGACTGAGGAGTAACTAGACAAGTAAGAAGAGAACCAGAGGAAAGTATTGTGATAAAATCCCATAGAGAAGAAAGTATAAAGGAGGAGAGGGTGATTGAGTGTCAAATGTAGGAGATAGGTGGACAAAGGTGACGACTAAGAAAAGCAGATTTGTTGAGTTCATTGGTAACTTTGGAGAGACCAACTTCAGTTGAGTGATGAGATCAAAGGACAGATGTGTGCAAAGGACTGAGGTATGAGAGGGAGGGATTAAAGGCAACAGGTATGGACAAAAGTTTTGTTGTGAAATAATATAGGACAATAATTTGAAGGAATCATAGGGAAAGGTTTTTAAGGTGGGGAAGAGGTGAACCTAATTGAAAATAAGGAAGAAGCAAGGAGTTAGGGAGACATCAAAGATTCAAGAGAGTGAAGGGAACTTTGAGATTGAAAGCTGGTGGAGAAGATGGGAGGGGTGCAATTAGGGGCACATGTAGAAGGATTGGTCTTGGCAAAGTGAAGGAACATGTCCTCAGAGACTGAGGGGGCAGGAGAGGAGAATTAGTGATGTTTGCCAAGAAAATGAAGAGATAAGAGGGAAAAGGAAGTTCATATTGAATGGCCTCAGTTTTCTCAATAAAGAGCAGAGTTCCATTGCTAAGGGGTGAGAGTAAGGGAAAGTACAGAATACTTGAAAAGAGAGAATTTGGTTCAGAAAAAGTTTTTATGGGGAATAAGATTGGGAATAAATAGGGGAAGGAAAAAAAAGGACTGTCTTGTTACAGTGAGAGCCCAGTTGAAGTCTGATAACATTAAATTTCAATATACCTAGTTGGCATCATTGTACAACTCCTGCAGCTCTGTTCTAAAGCAAATGAGTTGAATGGGAAGAGGTGGTCAATGGAAGTAATCCAAGGCTGATGTTTTGCAAGGGATGAGCAGCAACAGGCAAAAGAGATGAGGGGTTTGACAGTAGAGACTGACGTAACATTGAACTGGCTCCTAAAGTGTCAAGATTGGAGGAGGGGAGTTAAGTCAGGGAATAGGGAGAATAGTCAGAGAATGTGCTGAAGGGTAAAGGTATTAGAGGCCTTGATGAGGGCAATAAATATGTTTGGGAGGGGTGAGGCATAAAGAGAGATGGAATGACAGATTATGGTTAGATAGAAGAATGTCAGATTTTAATTAGGGAGTAAAACTCTTATCAATAATGGTGAGTCTATGACATCTTTATGTGTTGCTAAAGTAGAATGAAGGAATGAGTCACGGAATTTAAGGAAATTAGAGAATTAATTGGGCAGTTTGGGAGTTTGAAGGACTATCAATATGGATGATGAAGTCCACCAATAGAAGTGCAAAAGAGCAATATTAGAAAGGTCAAGAACATGAGGCACTGCCTTTCTGGATGGCATACCACACTGGAGATCCAAAGAGCAGCAAAGGTATGCCAGAAGAGCCCTGAGTAGGTACTAGATTCATAGGGTTGACAAGCACTAAATATAAAGACATGAAACTAGAGGGACCCTAAAGGCAAATATTGACCCTGATGATGCATACACCTCATCAAAAAGCTAATGAAACATTTGGTTTGGCCTGGTTAAGCCATAATAAAATGAAATTAACTTTGTGTGTTTCCAAGTTTATAAATAAAAGTTCCTCATAGCTCAAATTCTGGAGTAGTTTATGATTATTTAATGCTAATCTAGTTCTTAAATATCTCCATAGCTCCCATCCTCCTTTTTTCTTTCAGAAGATGTAGAATGAAAAATGAAAATTCAATGATTTCTACTTATCTAGATTTCCTTAAGAAATCAAACTACGTAATTTACAAGAATGACTCAAGAAAGCCACTACCATTTCCCAACTCCCACTTCCATCATATCATACATATGTATTTTCCCCAGACTTTTTCCTTAATTAAATAGTTATTACTGGTTGTTTTTGTTGTTGTTGTTGTTTTGGTCTGTTAGTTTTTTGTTGTTGTTAATGGAAAGTTGGGACTATTCAGATAAATGTTTTTAAAAATGCTCAAAAGACAAATAACCTTATTTTTATCCATATTGCATTTCATCTTATTAGATTCAGGCCAATCTTCTGCCTTGTCAAGATCTCTTTGGATTGTGATTCTGTCTTCCAATATATTAGCTAACCCTCTCAGCTTTGTGCCATTTGCCAATTTAATGAGCGTACATCTACCTATGCCTTTATTCATGGAATGGATAAATGACAGCATTTATTGAACACCTACTATGTACTGCACACTTTCCTGGGACCAGGATCTATATAAAGGCAGAATAAAGTCACTACCCTCAAGAAGTTTATATTCTATTGGAAGTACTTGAATTCTACTGGATTTCCCATGTTTCTTGTCAGGGAAGTTAGTAGGTTAAATGGTTAGTATATTTGTAGTATAAGTATTAAGTCTTCTAACAGACATATCCACTTCATAGGGGTCAGTGTCTGCATTTCTTAATTACTTGGGTTTCCTAGCTTAAATGGAGAAGGGCTAGCTAAAGCAGTAGCTAAAAATGGCTGTGTAAAGGCTGACCAAGCCCTGGATATCAGCAAAGATAGCAATTGTTCCAATCATTCACTCAGGCATGGTGGTTAATGCCTACATATAGACCTGTTAACTCCTAAAAGAAATCCCCCAAGGAGTTACCCTGGCTGAGCACTCAAAATGAGTAGGTGTAGCCTCATGAAACCCCACCTCTACTGGAGCTGCTTGAATCTTTGGTTGCCAACTTCCTTTTAGAGGCTATTGCCAAATGCCTGCTAGAGATATTAATTTGTCAGTCTGGTCTAGTAAGGGCTAGTCTCTCTAATATACTGGGTAAATCACAAATGGCCTGCCCTTATGTATGGTTCAACAGAAACCCTACCTTGTCCTCCTCCAACATTAGCTCCCAGGGGCAGAGAATAAAAAACAGATAGTATTAAGTAAGCAAAGCTGAAAAAAATCTCCATCAAGCTGGAAAACTTGTCTGGAGTTTAATGGATTAGAAGATAATTGGGGAAGAAAGGATAGGGCAGAGTTGGTGTGATCTACCTAGATATGAAGGAGCTGAATCCTCTATCAAATACATCAGTCTTGCCCATAAAGTCACATTTTCCTCAGCCACAAGAGTGAGTTGCCCTTTGGGCAGCATTCTGTTTGTATAAGACCAAGTTTTCCATGCAAAGCAAAAGGAGGCAGCATTTTCACGCCTCTAAGACACCACAAAGTGTCAAAGCATTTCTGTTCCCCAATAGGAGATGAGCACCCTAACGGCCAAAGCCCTAGGAGATAAGAGAAAACAGTGAGGAAGGAGGAAAGAGGGAAGGAAAGAGTAGACTTTCCAGCAGGAGGATAGTCTGGGTTCATGGGGAGTTCCACAGGCAGAGTTGGAAGATGCCACAACCAAAACAACATGGAGGAGTGGAAGCCATAAAATAAGTCAAGTTATAGTAGATGAGGTCCTGAAACTCAACTCCAAACCAGATGAAGAAGGTCAAGGAAGCATTGAGACAAAGCCCAGAGGTCAGGAATAAGAAAACAGTAAGGAGCAGAGGAAGCTCAATTGGTACCAACAAAGATAAGAAGTGGTCCTTATCATGGCTTCCTTTGAGAGAGAGGGTGTGTATATGTGTGTAGAGGCTTATGCTGGCCAGATCTAATTTAAATTATGAAGGAAATGCCTAGCCAGCACCCAGGAATCCACTGCAGGGAATGACAAAGTGGATTGTCCTTCAAAACTCTGTAAAAGCCAGGTTCCTGTGCAAGTGCTGAAGTTTACAAAGGAAATCTACGAATTGCCAAGATGGAGTCATAGGGAGAAAAATCTGAAAGGTCTTTAAGTCAGTGCCGGCTCATCCTAGCCCATCTTAGGGTAGCATACAGTCATACAGTATATGTATTTTTTTAATAAGCGGCACTGACGCTCTAGTGCACATTAGGTAAATTACAGCCAGAGACTATGGTTCAGCGGGAAAGTTACAGTATGTTGACAGCACAGATGCAGGTTGAAGGGAGATGCCAGATGGGAACACTCAGTGTTTCTGCTAACAATCTATGGCCCAAACAATGAGCTGTTACCCACCAACCAGGGCTTTTAACGAGGTCCTCCATCGTAAGCTGACTCTATTACTCCCACTGTTGGTCCAATCACATGCGAGTTTGCAAAGTAGTCCAAAAGGCATGCATAGGGATGGTGCATCATCAACGAAATTTACAGACCAATATTTCAAAAAAGTTTAATAAAGTGAGCAACACAAAGGCTTAAGGAGGGAATAAACCATTTAACAGGGGCTTTAAGTGGGTGCTGCTGACCTCCTCCTGGTTTCCTGAAAAAGCCAAACCAAATCAAATACCAGTGGCCTAAACAGGGCCGCACGCATAACGCATAACTTAGGGCAAAAGAATGCTTTTATATTCAAGGCAGTGTTTGTCTCCAGCATTCTATTACCTACCAACCAACATGGTTTCAATTTAAGTTCCTGTTAATCCTGACCATTTCTTTCAAGTGTTTCTTATTTAAAATAGAAACTTCATGTTGAACATTTTAATAACATTAACTTTCAAAGGCAGCTGTAATCATTTTTCCTCTGAACCCTCCTGCCAGATGTAAATATTTGTGATCCTCGATGCCCTTTGTTTTCCATCCTTTCCCTTATTAAACATATCATTAGTAAAGTCCAAGCGAAATCACTTGTCACCGAAAATTTACAGCAAGAGGGTGAATAAACAACACAAAGAGGAACTGAGAGACCAAGTTGTCAGCCAGCCATTGTCCATAGTCAGGAATTCCAAGGGGATTACGATATTTTGTTGGTAACTTAATGAGGAGTTAATGCCTACGTCCTTCCATTGCCAAAGCAGAAGTCTAGGCTGTACAGGACACATGGGACTAAGAAGTACATGTACGTGGTTCTAAAGCAGAAAAAAAGGACCAAGTCATTGTCTATGTACTTTGTCAGGATGAAGGTTTGAGTGAGTCTGAAAAAGATTTCAAAGTTATTCCAAAGAAAAATAAATAGCATCACCTATGCGGGCCAGGAATATAAAGGAAAAAATTGAGCTGATTTCAAAGAGTATCTGTCTTAGGAAGGAAGGAAACAAATATTTATTAAGCATCAACTATGTGCCAGGCACTATGCTAAGCACTTTACAAATATTATCTCATTCAATCCTCACATCAACCCTGGGAAGTAGGGAGGTAGGTGCTATTATGATTCCCATTTTGTAGTTGAGGAAACTGAGGAAGACAGAGGTTAAGTAACTCATCCAGGGTCATACAACTAATAAGAATTTGAGGTGACATTTGAACTTAGCTCTTCCTAATTCCAGGTCCAGAACACTATTCACTGCACCACCTACCTATCTCCCAAGCAATCAAAGTCCTTCGTTATCTGGCCCAAACTTATCTTGACAGTCTTACTCCTCATTATTCTGCTTTGTACAAGAATACACTCTACATTCCAATCAAACTGGGCTCCTTGCCATTCCCCAAATATATTCCCAATTAAGCACTTGTGTATCTTTGCTTCCAATTACCTACACCTACATGACACATTTCTGCCAGTTGAAATCCTACTCATCCTTCAAGGACCAGATCATATGCCAATTCATCCATAAAGATTTCCCTTATCTCTCCTCTATGTGAATATGACCATTCCTTTATCAAAATTTCAATATCATTTTGTTCCTCTTAAATACTTATCACATTCTTCCTTGTTTTAGACTAATTTATTCCTTCCCTCTCATACTACACTATAAGTTCCATGAGGGCACAGGTAATTTCTTTGTATCTTTCATAGAACCTATGGATGCAGACAATGTCTGGCACATAATACATATTCAATGAAGGTTTACTGAATGAAGAAAAGAAAACTAAATAACTCCAGTTTCTCAATAGTTCAAGAGGAATGGCCAATCCCCAAATATTCTTTGGCAAGGAGCAATTCCTTTACTGATATAAATGAACATGTCTGGAAATAATTGTTATACTGGTATCCTGTATACCCCCTAACTATAGAGGAGTTGTAAGTATTCTGCTTAGAAACTAGGTAGTCAATTTTAATGGGCTAGCACCAACCAGCATTAGCATCATTTGTTGTTATTCAATCATTTCAGTTATGTTTGACTCTTCATGACCCCATTGGGGTTTTCTTGGCAAAGATACTAGAGGGCTTTGCCATTTCCTTCTCCAGCTCATTTTACACATGAGGAAACTAAGACAAACAGGGTTAAATGACTTGCCCAGGGTCACAGAGCTAATAAGTATCTGAGGCCAGATTTGAACTCAGGAAAATGTCTTCTGGACTCCAGATCTGGCACTCTATCCATTTTACCACCTAGATGCCCCATTAGCATCATATAATTAACACCAGCCTACAAAAGCACACTCACCTACTCTTCACTAGTCATACTATCACCTAGACATACCTTGAGTGAATGTACCTCATAACCTTCACTAGCCAAATCTTTTGTTTCCACTTAGTTAAATGCTACCCAGCTTTCAAACCCTACTGAAATTGTACTTTCTCCATTAGGCCTTCCTATGAACATCCCAGCTGGAAGTTTAAAACTAGACTGGACCTTAGAACTCATTTTGCCCAAATCCCCTCTCTGGACCACAGTTTACCAATCTATGAAATTAAGTGACTTCCCCAAAGTCACAGAACTAATTACTGTCAGATCGAGGACTAGAAACCAGGTCTCCTGTCTTCTAGTCTCATGCTTTGTGATCTTTCCAACCTATGAACTCCTCCAGTCATTATTATCTGTACTACTCCCTCAGCACTTATCATACACTGTCTTGTGTTAGTTATCCCTTCATATCTAACTGTTGATTGATCGAAATTGGCACAGACATCATGACAGTAACGCACTGACATTAAACATCGTCACTTGGACATCTACATTGTGATGTTGACATTGGCCTTGTGATATTAGGTTGTCAAACTAATAAACCACCTTCTATTAGTTGATAGACTACACACCAGATCCTCTTCTTGGGCCCTGTGGGCCAGGGGCTAACTGTCTGCCCACCGAGTGTACAATTACGGCCCCTATGATTATTAGAATAGAATGTAACAACAGAACAATGGGGCCTATCACTTTTTTTTTTAATTCAGAGCACAGGACACTATCTCAGGTCTAGACACTCTCTACTAAAGGAAGCTGCTTTCCTCTGGCTAGAATTGATGTCTCTGCAATCAAACTTCTAGAATCACTCATCACTGTGCATTCTTCTGTCCCATGGGTTCTTCATATAGGGTCAGTGAACTTGTTTATTGTTTTGTTTTTAATATTTTGAAAATTATTTCAACACGATTGGTTTCCTTGTCAATCCTATATGTATACCTTTAAAAACATTCTTCTGAGAGGGAAATCCCATAGACTTTACCAGACAGTCCAATGGCTCCATGATACAAAGATTAAGAACTCCTTGCTCTATATAGTTCCCAAGAGTAGCCTCATTCAGTATTCCTGAAATTGCCAGTACTCAATTCTAATCCAATTCAATTCATTCCAGTGCAATCCAACAAGTTTGATTAAGTGACACTATATTCAAAGCACTTTGCTAGACTCTGGGAATACAAAAACAAACTAACAGTAATTGAGGGTCCGCTCTGTGCTAGGCCCTGTTTTGGCTGCTTGGTTTAGGTAAAGTATTTCTCCATCTACAGTAACACTACTGGCAAAATCTTTTCAATTTTTTGTTCTTTCTCCTTCTTCCCCCATCCAAAAGTTTTGATTTAGTTTAATAGATAATGTGGTGTCACGAAAAGTACCTTTTTTCACATTTGCTAATGAGAACCCCTTGCTGGTGCTTTAGCAGAAATTAATGACAGAAACCTTGGCTAACATCTGCAGAAAGGAAGAACCCTTAGCAAATTCATGAATTAAGATGTTCTAAGCTGATGAAGCCCAGGAGTGCCCATATGAAAATGAAAATAAATTTTAATTGCCACAGATGTGTTTAAATTTCTGCACTTCTCATCAGGTGACATCATATTATGAAGGAAGAACTCATTGCTAAGGCTCAACTAACCTTCCCATGTGCTATCACCTTATTTAGGTCAGTAATTACTAAGTAATTTTTACATTTGCTAATGAGAACCCCATGCTGATGCTTTAGCAGAAACTGAATTACTTCCTTCTTTGTCTCCTCTACTGGACCATGATTAATATCATGCCCCCTAACTCTAGGTATATCCCAAGGTTGTCCTGGTCCTTCTCTCTATGTTCTCTTTTGGAACCCTCATCAGCTTCTATGGGTTTAACTATACAGATTATTAACAGATCTTTATGTAAAGCCCTAGTATCTTCCCAGTTCTTCAGCCCCAAACCACCAATTGTCAGTTAGAATCTCAAACTAGATGTCATGGACACATCTCAAACTCAACCTGTCCCAAATGATCTCATTATCTCACTTCTCAAACCCTCTCCCTTCCAGGCTTAGCTAATTCTCTCAAATGTACCACCAACCTTCAACTCTCCTAGTTTCATAACCTCAGCATTATCATCTTCACCTCACACTCCCTTATTCCACATATCCCATCAGATGTTAAATCTTGCTATTGCAACTGCTACAATATTTTATCATTTTTTATCTGTTCTCTCTACTCAGACAACTACCACCTTGGTCTAGGTTCTCATCACCTCTTCCTGAATTGCAGCAACATCTCCTAAGTGGTCCCCCTGTCTCACATCTTGCACCACTCCAGTGCATCTAGACACTGCTACCAAAATAATTTTCCTTAAGTGTAGATCTATGTCAATAAACACCAGTGACAACTTATTGCCTCTAGAATCAAATATTAACTCTTCTATTTAGTTTTTTAAACCCTTCACAATCTGGCCCCAAGCCATCCTTCCAGCCCCTCTGTATATTATTACCCTTCCCAAACTTTGGATTCAGTAAAACTGGCGTTTCTCTGTGGTTCATCCATGAAACCTTTGTCTTCCAACTCTGTGTCTTCATATTGGTTGTTAACAATACCTGGAACATCCTCTCTCCTCACCTCCTTCTCAAAATCCTTGTCTTCCTTTAAGATGCTGCTCAAGTACCGCCTTCTAAATGAAGCCTTTCCTGATCCACTCAACTGCTAATACACTCCCAACTACACTACCTTGTATTTTACTTAATATTTATTTGTGTGTATTTAATTTATATTTATCCTGTATATATTTACATGTATAGTTATCTCCCTTCTTAGAATGTAAGTGCTGTGTGAGTAAGGTTTGTTTCATTCATTGAATCTGTATCTCCAATGCCTGGCACATAGTAAGTGCTTAGGTAATGCTTATTGGTTGATCAATGACTTGATCAGTGGTTGATCAGTGACTCCTCTGATGATGAAGATTATAATCCATCCATGTCTGCCCACCATGGGGGGGACTCTTGTCCATGTCCTGAAGTTCACCATAATGGGTGAACTAAGAAACTGCTCCTAATTTGTAAAGGATACAAATGGAGCACTAAATCTGTCTGCCATCTATCCCTTTTATTGCCATGTGCCCAGTTCATTTTTGATCATACTTTTCTTTGGTGCCTCCCTTTAATCTGCTTCTTCTTTGAATTTCATTGACTGTTGTTTTATGTTGTGGCCTATTCACATCCACTATGGGCCTCTCCATTGCCCTAGATGAAAAACTTTTTTTTCTAATTCTTCAGAGATTGTAGTATTCTATGACTCACAGCCATACAGCTACAGTAGTAAGATATTGGTATTTTAATATGCCTTTTTTTCTGGAAAGAACTTTTGGGTTGCTAAAGGAACTTTGTGATTTCCTGAAGGCAGCCTAGCCTTGTCTTCTTCTTCTGTTTAATTCTAGGACCCAGATTTTGTCCATCTGTACTGTTTTTACAAGATATATGGATATGTGTATTGTGTAGATAGACAGAGGCTATAGTCTGTCCATTCAGCTGCATGGCATAATGTAGACAATAGATAAACTTCATCAGCATAGGTTTTCCTGTGTCCATGGTTTAAGTGCTTATAGATCTCATCCAGGAGATCCTGTAATATTTCAGGGATTTAAGTGATCAGTATAATGTCATCTATAAATGAGTATCTGCACTATGTAAAGGCAATCCTTCAACTGGAACTCCTCAATCAAAATTGTGGACACTTTTCATAAGCATATGTTTTCTTGTTTTACACTTCTACTGATAATTATGAGCAAAGGGTCATCTAACAAGATTATCTCTGTAATAGCTTTAATGGAATTTTGAATCATTTCAAGATGGATGGGAGACATCTGGTTGAAAGAGAGCTTTTGAAATTGTCATTTTGCTGTACTGAATCAGACTTTAAAAAATAATCAACAATCATATTGAATATAAACAATCCCATAACCTATTGAAGACTATCATCTGTGAATGTCTTACTAATGGTCTAATCAAAAAAGCTCCCAATGTGTAGTTAGAAGAAAAGAGTCCAGGTCAGTCATTGTTGATGTTCTCTTGGTCCCCTTTTTGATATAATAAGGTGTGAAATTTTTTCCTATACCTTGGTACATTTCCTCTTTCGGATTATATTCTTGTTGAATCCTTCAACATTCTCAAAATCATGTTGCTTCCAGCACAGATCTCCTCTAAGCATACTTGGTCTAATCCAGCTGCTGAAGCTATCTTTGTTTTCTTTGGTGCCATTTGTGTCAAGTCTGTAAGTATATCTGAGACCCTGATGTTAGAATCCAGGTGAGCCTTTTGTCTTTTTTATGGTGAAGAAAGTTTGTTATACAATAATTTGCAGATGTTTTCCATTTTGCTTCTGTTTGTTGTTCTCCTGTCATCCTTAAATGCCCACAGAATGACTTTGCTTATTTTGGTCTCTCTGCAAGGTTTCTTTAAATTTATTTTATCCTTCACCACTTCTTTCTATTTTGTGAAGTGATACTATTAAAAATCACACATAAAACTTCTCCATAAGATTTTACAAATGAGTTGATATTCTAAACTGTTGTTGCTTTTGGCTGCCATTTCTTTCTCTCTCCACTTGGAAAGTAAGTCATATGTTTACTAAGGTGATTTTTTTAGGCTCTTTTACTCTTCTGGATATAACAACTGATTTATATCTATTTAACCTCTAAGAAATTATTATAGTCTGTTTCTATGTCCTTAATTTTAGTGCATAATCTATTTTCATCATCAACAATTTATTTGAATAGATCAGAACTGAGTTGTTTCAATTTCATTCAATATATTTTTTTTCATTTTTGTTCATTCTCCTAGCTTTTGATTGCTGTTCAAAGAGGTCAGTGATCTGAACTATATACAGAAAGCTCATACAGAATGACTCTCACATTTCTTATACATTATAATATAATCAATTTTGATTTTATAATAAAACTTGGTCCTTACCATGATCACATTTATCTGTACTACCTATTCTTTTCTCAGAGAAAGAATTAATGATTATATTCATGAGACTTCTCTACAGCCTACAAGTCTATAGTTTCCATAATTCTTTGTTCCAGATTTATATTTTCCAATATATTTCTCATCATCCTCATTCACCATTCCTAACTCTAATTAATTTCACCAAGTATCAAAGTATTTGTTGATTTAATTTGGAGGTCTTAATTCAGTTGTTCATATGAGGTCTCTACCTTAACTTCTTCAATAAATGTTGGCTAATATATTGCACTTATGTCATGATGGTCTTTTTGCAAATACTTATCATGGAGAACTACAATACATAAATAAGGACTGTATCATCAAATGATATTTCTTGTTGCCTTTAGATACACAGGAAAATCAAATCTGCAAACTACTTTATTTGTCCCTTCACATTGAACCTGCAGTATATCCTTCCATTTAGCTACCACTGCCTTCATTATTCTGATCTTATTTATAGTGATAGAAAGATTTCCTATTTAGGGCACCAACAGCTATATTAATGTTTATAGATGATCTAGAGCAGTGTGCTCAAATTCAAATAAATAAAGATTCATATGGGCCCTACATTGACTTAGAAAACCACAAATTAACATTAATCAATGTCGTATTGTGTTTTTTATTTATTTTATAAACATTTCCCATTTATATTTTAATCTGGTTCAGTCCCATTCCTAGGAGTTTGACCATCATTCTCTTAATATCCCATGCCCCCTTTTCAGGTACTCCTGGAGCTAGACTGACTGTGGTTTCATTCAACTTAATTCAACAAACATTTATGACCACTTAGTATGTGCAAGGTCTTGATGCTGAGCACTGGGGGTATGAAGACAAGAGGAGAATCAGAGGCTCATAGACTGGACTTAGAACCTATCAAGTCCCTCTCCCCCATTTAAAGAGGAAAGCATTGTTTGCCTTCATAATGTTGACGTTATTCTGAAGGAGACAGGGTATATCTTCAGATAGTACAATACAAGATAGGTTAATGAAGGGGTAAAGGAACGATAACAAAAAATACTCCACAATATTTGAGGAAATAACACTAATTGCTGAAGGGATCAAGGAAACTTACACAGAGAATATGGCACCTGAGTTGAGCCTTGAAGGAATACAGGGAATCTGAAAGGTGAAGATGAGGAGAGAGTGTATTCCAGCTATGGAAAGTGGCTAATATAAATATGTATATTTCAATTCAATGAATATTTATTAAGTGCCTACTATGTGCCAGGCACTGGGGATACATTTTTTTAAAAGCCAGTCTCTGCCCTCAGGGGGGTATTTGGCACAGTGCTATCTTGTTCCATGGGGTTGTAACTGGGCAGAGTTGAAGATGCAGAGTGAAGTGACATAGGAGATATAGGAGAAAAACAGTAAAGTTTTGGAGAAAAAAACTAATATTCCAGTTTGTCTGGGATATATAATGTCCATGAAGGGCAGTAATGTGCAATAAAGCTAGAATAGAGGATAGACTGTATGTGTGTGTGGGTGTGTACCTATATATACATATATATATGTATGTGTGTATATATATATATTCTTTATAGGGAGTCATTGAATGCTTTTGTTAGTATAGTGACATGGTCAGAATCCTACCTAAGGAAGATCATTTCATAATATTTGTGAAGGCTCACTTAGAAAAAGAAGATACTAAAAACAGGGAAATCAGTAAAGAAGGCTTTGCCATAATTCAGATAAGAGATGATAAGGGCTTGAAATAGGTTGGTGGCCATATTAGAAAAGGATCACAGATTGAGAGCTTAAAAAGTAACTTGGAGACATATAGTCCTGTGCTTTTTACAGATGATGAAAATGTGACCCAGAGAGATTAAATAACTTGACCAAAGTCACACAGGTAGCAGTAGAGGTAGAATGTGAACTCAGATCCTCTGACTTCAAATCCAATACTTTGTCCACTATATTTTGCCTTCATAGAGGACAAATGTAAGATTTTTGTGGAGGTATAATCAATGGGACTTAGCAACTAATTAGATGGGAGGGCAGGGGGAAGAGTGAAAAAGATGAATGATTCAGAGATAATAATTAGGTTATAAACCTAAATGACTGGAGGATAGTGAAAGAAAGAAATGGGAAAATTTGGAGATGAGGTTAAGATGATGCAATCAGTTTGGGACATGTAGAATTTAAAGTACTAATAAGACAGCTAGGTGAGCAATTGGAAGTGTGGGACTAGAGTTCAGTAGAGAGATAAGGGCAGGATATGCAGATGTGTAAGTCATCTCCACAGAAATGATAATTAGACCATGTAGGTGAGATCAATAAAGAAAAATATTCAGGTAGAGAAGAGAAGAGGTTCTAGGACTGATCCTTGGGGTACAGCATTTATTTATTTATTTTTAGTTTTAAAAATTCATTTCCATAAGATTTTGAGTTTTAAATTTTTTCCCCCCTTATCCCGCCCCAAGACGGTGTGCAATCTGACATGGCCCTACTTATGCATTCACATTAAGCACATTTTCCCATTAGCCATGATGTAAAGAACAATTAGAACTAATGGAAGGAACCCCAAGAATAAAGCAATAAAACAAAACAACAAAGGAAAAGGGGAGTGAATAGTATGCTTCCATCTGCATTCAAACTCCATAGTTCATTCTCTGGATATGGATGGCATTTTCCATCGTGAGTCTTTTGGAGTTATTTTAGATCCTTGCATTGCTGAGAAGAATCAAGTCTATCAAAGTCAGTCATACCATAATGTGGCTGTTAATCCACAGTTAATCTTAAGAAGATGATATCTAGAGGGGCAGGTAGGTGGCACAGTGGATAGAGCACTGGCCCTGGAGTCAGGAGGCCCTGAGTTCAAATCCAGCCTCTGACACATAACGCTCACTAGCTGTGTGACCCTGGGCAAGTCACTTAACCCCAAGTGCCTCACCAAAAAAAAAAAAAAAAAAAAAAGATGATATCTAGCAAAGGATATTAAGGAGGAGCCAATCATTGTGAAGGAAAAGGAAAAGATAGGAGTAATTGACTCCAGTGAAGATTAGCCCATTCAGGATAAAGAAGTGATCAATAATACAGAAAGGTAAAGAAGGATGAGGACTGAGGATATGCCATTGGAGTTAGCAGTTAAGAGACTATTGGTAGCCTTTGAGAGAGTATTTTCAGTAGAGCAGGGGAATATGTGACTAATTGGGTGATGATGAAATGATGGTGTAGACTACTGTTTTTATTTTAGCAATGAAGGGGAAGAGAGATATAGGATAACTTGAGGGAATGACAGAGTCCAGTGAAAATGAGGTTTTTTTTCTTTTCTTTTTCTTTTTTAGGACAAGGAAAACTGAGTTTGTAGCATCCAGTTTATAGGGGGGGAAATGATGATAAAGAAAACATTTGGTGATACAAGCTTCTCTAGGATATAGGAAGGGAAGGGATGAGGGAAACAGTAGAACAATTAGACTTAGTAAATAGAAAGGATACTTTATCCTATCAGACAGGAGCAAAGGAAGAGAGTGCAAGTGAAAATGTAGCTAGATTTTGAGGTGTAGAGCAGAGATGAGGAGCTGAAAAGTATAGCATTAGTTTGCTAAAGAAGGAAGCAGAGTCATTTGCTAAAGGAGCTGGGGGTTGGGACTTGATGAGAGAGAAGGTTGGAAATAGGTGCTATCGAGGATGTGATAGAAGTCAAAATGTTATAGAGATTAGAGGTGAGTAAAATGATTGTCATACAGTAATTAGGGCCCAGTTGAGGTTAAGTTATACAGATCTGTAGTGCACCCAGTCATCACAGTTTTGTGACTTCCTCTGAACATTGAGCAGCTCATTATGGCGACTTGATGACTAGCAGTACATGTGACTTAAGTTTCAGTACTGTGAGCAAAGAACTAGAAGGCAAATTAATCAAAGTTGAAAGAATGTGTTGTCGTAGGACTAGTTGACAATGGGGTCCAGCCCATGGAGGCGAGAAACTGAGGTGAGCAAAGATGATGAACTGATAGGTCTTGGTGGAAAGACTGGAGATTGCAGTGAAGACAAAGAATAGATTTATGAGAAATGAGGCAGAGGGAGACATGAAAACATGGGAAATTTTTATCTGAGAGGGGAATTTCATTCACCTCTTTCTCTTCCATGGACTGGGAGTTCCAGATTCATTTCTATAATTTTTAGGAGTCTGAATGTTCCTTGAATCTAGCTTATTATGGAAATAAGGCTGTATATGTCTGTGTGTGTCTATTCTCCCAATTCAAAATCAGAAATTCAAGTGATAATAAAACTGAGACATCAGAATATAAGATAGTATCTTTGGCTGTATTTTAGTATAACCCTTTTATGGTGAACCAAACTATGCAAACACCTTTTTTTCCCCTTGCTGGCTTTATTATTAAGAGCAAAATTGCCTGCAGTTTCACCTCCAATTGTTTTAATGGTTTCCACATAAAAGTCATTTTCTCAGCACGAGATTTTGTTTGCTACAATGGAAACAGCATGAGCAAGACACAGTATTTTGCTGAGGGAAAGTAATTAGGTTGGTAGACAACTGTGGGTTGTGACCAGTGTTCAATCTGTGCTTGGTTGGTACCATGTTGGTAGGGAGAGAGAGTCTTACAAATATCCTGAATATAATCTCCCCTACCAAAAGAAATTCCTGGATCAGGAATTCATAGCATATGTCTAAAATAACATAATTGACCCCAATGAAAATACAGGAAAGGTATGTAATTTTTCAGATTAGGAACTCCTGGTGTGGGAACTTCCTCCACCAGCATAAAATCACAACCTATAAGTCTTAGTAGATAGACCTAGGAAGTTTCCAGACACACAAAAAATAAGTGTCTTACCAAGGATCCCACAGCTAGTAAATTAATTTTGTAAGAGACAAAATTTTAACCCAAATATCACTTTATCCATGCCTACCACTCTCCACCATGAAATTAATCAATTCTAGTCAAAAGTGTATTAAAAGGTCCACCTTCACCAAGTTAATTTCCACATGTTGTTATTGTGTTTTTATAATTAACTTATTTTTAGTTTTCAACATTAACTTCCTAAGATTTTGAATTTTGAATTTTCTCCCCCACCTTCTCCTCCCCCCTCCCCAAAATGGTGTGCAATCTGATATAGCCTCTAATTATACATTCATATTAAACATATTTTTAAATTAGTCATGATGTAAGGAAGAATTAGAACTAATGGGAGGAACCACAGAAAAGAAGAAACAAAACAAAACAACAAAAGAAAAGGAGAGCAAATAATATGCTTTCATCTGCATTCAGACTCCAAAGTTCTTTCTCTGGATGTGGATAGCATTTTCTGTTGTTGTTTAAAGGAGACTAATCAATATATCAATCTGGTAAAAATTATATAACATGTCATTCCAAAACAATGCAAAACACAATTGGTCACATTCATCAATGACTTTATATTATAAATTATATATATAGAGAGAGAATTTGACACTGTATTATAGCCAGATATTGAAGGAAAAAGATAAAGTGGTATTACTGAGTAGTCTGTACTAAGACAGTGGTAATAGATGTGATTTTACATTCTTATCCTTCAGTTTTATAAAAGATTGCATTTCTGTCTCCTTTGAATTGATGAGTCTAGGTGAAATCAGAAGAAGGGAAGTTAGTAGAATGTCTCCATGGACAGGTGCCATACTCATTACAGTAATCTAAAATTACACATGAATATATAAAGAAGAAAAACAAGGTGATCACTAAATATCCTGGCTGACTGAACTGTTATGTTTGAAAAGTGTCCATATGTTTAACAAAAGTTCTCAAATTCAGTTGTCAGGGAGAAAAAAAAATCACTACCACAACTCTCAAAAGAGACACCTAGTTCTAGAGCCACTTACCATAATTGGAGATTACAACTTCAAAACAGAAGACTCCAGGCTGAAGCCATTTCAGTCTGAGATTAAGGCACTAGGGAATTTTCAATCCAATTTTTATGAAATCATGTAGTGTTAAAAGAACACAGTTCAATGGCAGCCATATTGCTTAAGATGATTGTTCACTCATCACAGTTCAGCAAGTACAAAGCAGTCAGGATATTCTGACATACTTCCTTCAATATCATTATCTCAAGTTTCTGGCTCTAGTCTAGACAGTATAGCATGGAAACTTTTTCCTACGACTCCTTCAGGTTATCCTATACCAAATAACAATCTCATTCACTATTGGTAGAAAATTTTGTGTGTAAAGAATGGCTATGTTAGCAAGTTCTCCTATAGTGTACATTCAGGTTATTGATTTTTTAAAAGTTTTTTTTTCCAGTAGACTATATTCAGAAGAAATTTAGATTAGTATAGATTGCTCTGCTAAAAATTAATTTTCAACATCGGTTATTAAAATAAAAATGCCTCAATATCTATAGAGTTCAACTATAAGAAAAGCTTCCCAATGAGGCTTTCATCTTTGAATGAACAGAATTTGAGAGTATTGTTGGTGATATGTGTGTGTGTGTGTGTCTCTCTCTGTCTCTCTCTCTCTGTCTCTCTCTCTCTCTCTCTCTCTATATATATATATACATATGTATTCACAATATGTTTTTTCTAATGTTCCAGAATCTTTAAAGTTAATGGGATTTGCTAAAAGCTAGATTATAGGGAGTAAGTTCGGGGTTTTTGGTGGAGGGGGGAGCAGGCATGATTTCATCAGTAAAGGAAATTGGTGGTCTAGAGATTTTCTCTCCTCATAAGCAAGTTGGCTACTCCCCTGCAATTTATAATCTTAATGATTTGCTTGGTGCACTAAGAACTTTCAGTGACTTGCCTATGGTCATTTAGTGTGTCTTAGAGAAAAAACTTGAACCCTGGTCTTCCTGGCTCCATGACTGCCTCTAGAAAGCTACATTTTAAGTATAGTGTTAAATGAACTGTACATAAATGCAGTGAAATACAACTGAGTTGGAGGATGATTTAGAAAAGCACTAGGAAGACATCAATGCAGGGAAAACAAAACAAATCATCTACAACAAGGATTGTTCAGTCATTTTGGACTCTTTTATGACCCCCATGTTCTTGAGTACTAGAGTGGTTTGCCATTTCCTTTTCCAGTATGTCTCTATTTTCAGATGAGGAAACTGAGGCAAATAGGGTTGAGTGACTTGCCCAAGGTCACATAGCTAGTAAAAGTTTGAGGGGGATTTGAACTACACGAATCTTACTGACTTCTGAGCCTAGCACTCTATCCACTGTGCCACCTAGCTGCCCACACAAGGATTACAACAATGTAAATGGAAAGAAAAAAAGAAAAGGAATGGAAAAGAAAAAAAAAAAAAGGAAAGAGAAAAAACAAGCATTTATTAAGCACCTACTACGTGCCAGGCATCTTACTAAGCACTTTATATATAGCTTCTTTAGCCCCAAGCTGAGGATGCTGCTGCTCTTCGAGGTGGACCAGGAGAGGGGAGGTGGTAGATCCAAAGTGGTCTTTCTGAATCACAGTGGATATTGTAGCAAGTGAGTAAGTGAGAAGGGAGTGTGTCCCCTGAGCCCTTGGCACGGAGGACTAACCAAAGCAGCGGGCCAGCCAGGCATGGCCACGGGAGCAAAGAGCAGGAGCGTGGGCTCTACACACTCTGCCACATGTTTGCCATTGTGGGCACCCACTCCGAGACGGGAGTGCCGGCTCATTCCTTTTGTTGATGTAATTGATGACCATGAGCACGGCCTCTGCCAAAGTGGACGCGATTTCCTGTTGACTCTGGAGCTCTAGGGCTGGTGTGACGAAAGTAACGTTGGCCAGGTGCTGCAGCTGCCACGAGCCATTGCTCGACGTGACCTGATGCCCTATGTCACACTCGAGTGGAGGAAGGCAGTGAGCCCAGAACTTATAGAGAAATAGCTGGAGGACACTCAATCCGATAAGTGACGCCCCCCACAAAAAGGCGGAGACCTCCCCAAACTCCTAAATCAGTGCTTCCCCTTTATTCTGCAGCGCACTGCCCAGCCTTCTGCCCACGGATGTGCAGCAAACGGCCGGCTCGAGAGAAAGCCCCACTTGCGAATCAGCGTAAACGCCGAAAATCAGTGACCGCGGACCCCAAGCACAAACAGACCTGTGATATCAGGCTTCGGGTGAGGGCCGAGTACAGCCAGCATGAGGCGGCTCTGCAGAGCAATGTCTTCTCGAACAGGCAGGACCCACTTGAACGCCAGTTTGAGCGTTTCAGCCAGGCCAACATCATCCTCAGATCCCGAGACCTGGGTTCCATCATCTGTGACATCAAATTCTCAGAGCTCACCTGCTTGGATGCCTTCTGGCGCGACTACATCAATGGTTCCCTCCTGGAGGCGCTGAAAGACGTCTTCATCACAGACTCGATTAAACAGACCGTGGGTTATGAGACTATCAAGCTGTTGGTGAACGTGGATGAGGAGGATTATGCACTGGGCCGACAGAAACTGCTAAGGACCTAGATGCTACAGGCACTGCCCTGACCCTCTCACCTTTCTCATTTCTTTAGGACTCTGCTCAGCACCTGCCTCTGGAGTTCACACGCTGTTTAGGAGTTTTCTCCATAACCCTCCTGTCAACTTCCCCCTCCCCTTCATTTAAAGGAAAAGACAAAAAAGAAAATGAAAATGGTGTGTGTCCCCCCTTCCCCCATCTGTCTGTTTCCATGTGCCTGGCAATGCAGCCTGAGCAATGAAGGAAGAAGCGGTCATCTCCGTGGTCCCTAAATCCACTGTTGAAGTTCTTTTGGAAGTCGATAGGTTTTCTCAGTTGCCTTTGGGGCTTAGGAAGGCTATTTTTTTGTTTGTTTTGTTTTGCCAGAGAAACCAAAGGGCTGTGTTATGGGAGCTTACTGTAGAGGGTAGGAGTCAGGGCTGCTGTATCATGGGAATTTAGCATTTATTCTATAACATACTAAGATTTTAAGAAACAAAATGAAAAACATTTTTAAAGTTATGGCCCACTCACCTTTTCGTGTGCTTTCTCCTAGTTTCTGGTGATTTCTTCCCTCCTCCCCTTCACCCCCAATCTCCCAGGGACCATTAGGACCTATTTTTCCCAGTCTGAGTTCATTAATTACCTTTTGTTAGCTCCCTCCTAGGGATCAGTGAGAAGGGAGGAAGCACTGGGACAGCCTGAGAACCTCTTGTACACAAGTACCTGTGTGTACGAGATTGGGGGATGGGTTGCTTATAGCATTAGGGATGTATATGGCATTTTTCCTTTTGTGTTTAAATGAAAATAAATGTATGCTGCAGCCTCTCTTCTTCCCCCCCCAGAAAAAAACCCCTCATTTGACCCTCACAACAATCCTGGGAGGTAGGAGCTATTATTATCCCCATTTTACAGTTGAGAATCCTGAGCAGAAAGAGGTTAATTGATTTGTCCAGGTGTGTGTGTGTGTGTGTGTGTGTGAGAGAGAGAGAGAGGGAGAGAGAGAGAGAGAGAGAGAGAGAGAGAGAGAGAGAGAGAGAGAGAGAGAGTAAATTGCTGTATAATTATTATTGTCAAGATTGGCCCTGAAGAAAAGACATGAAAATGCACTTATATCTCTTCTTTGTAGAGGCAGGGGGTTACTATAAGACATCAATATAAAAGATCATAAATATAAATATAAAACATTGTAGATACTTTAGACTCAGTTGAAGTGGGGACTAATTTTGCTGAATTTCTTTTCTTATGTATTTTCATTCTTTGTCTCAAAAAATGACTAGGTGGGAAGAAGTGGGTGGTACTATCCAGAAATTAGGGTTATGTATAAAATAAAAGAAATCAATACAAGTTTTTTTAGAAATTAAATATATGGGTTACCTGGGGCAAGAGCAAAGGTCTTGGGGGTCCTCCTCCAACTCTATCCCAATAGGACAGACTATAGTTTCTCATATAAACAATCTCAGATTGGAAGACAGAAGAAAATTTAAATGTGGTAAAGGGAGAATGCCAGTGATGTGGCTGTGGGAGTAGTAACTATAAAAGACAAGTTCAGATGAGTGTTCTAGGAAACCGAGTTGTCATCACCAAGCAGCAGATGATCTCTCAAATTCCTTCCACCTCCAGCAGTAAATGAATTTTAATGAATAATTCCAACCACAGCTGAAAAAGCAGGCTTCTGATGACAAGACTCCTGGAAGCATGTTATGTTGTACTCTTCTTATCATGCATCTTCAGAGACGGCTAAAGACAGCATTGCAATCTGTAGCTATGGAAGACGGTAACTAGCCAAAACACGGATTCAACCTGTCATCATGGACCATGATTGTCTTTAAGATCTTCCCCAACTATAAAGTCATATAATGCTGTCACATGATGACTCAATAGTGTGAGTATTGTGACCTATCAGACAAAAAAAATTACTAACACAGTCATGGAAAGGGATGGTTCTGCTCTGATCAGCCCAACAATACATCTAAAGTGCTGTGTTCAATTCTGGGTACCACATTTTAAGAAGGATATGAACAAGCTTAGTATATACACAAAGGAAAGTGACTAAGATATGAGATGATTGAGGGCTGTACTTCAAAAGAGACAGATGAAGGAACTGTGAATCTTTAAGTTGGAGAAAACAAAGAGGAGATGATGGCTGTCTTCTAGTATTGAACATATGTGGAAGATAGATTACTGACTTATTCATCTTTGTCTCAGAGGAAAAACTTGGAAAAATGGGTAGAAGTTGCAGAGGAACAGATTTCAACTCTCTATTAAGAAAAGCCTCTTAACAAGAGCTACTGTCCAAAACTGGAATGAGATGCTATGGTGCTAAGGGGCTCCCTGTCACTGGAAATCTTCACATGAAGGCTTGATGACTACTTGAGGAATAGTATTATTTGGGAGACTGCTGTCCAAGTACATGTTGGACTAGATGACCTCTGAAGTCTCTTCAGACTTTCACATTTAGGGATCCTGAGTGAGTATTGACCAATTTCTCTGGGAGAATATGGCCAAAGACAGAAGACACTAAAGCATAAGAGCATGGAAAGAAAGAAGACATCTATTAAATATTTGGCATTATATAATTTCTGGGGATACAAAGAAAGGCCTGTCCCCAAGGAGCCTACATTCTAGTGGGTGAGGATGACATGTAAATGACTAGCTACAAACAAGATAAATAAGATTATATGGGAGGTAATCTGCGAAAGAAAGGGACTAGCTATGGGACATGGAGAGGGGACCAGGAAAGGCCACCTGCAGTAGATAGGACTCGAGTTGAGTCTTAAAGGAAGCCAGAGAAACCAAGAGGTGGAGGTGAGGGTACAGAGCACATAGGCATCTCATGTAGCCATAAGAAACAGTTTGTACAAAGTCATGGAGATGGGAAAGAGAGTGTCCTGTTCAAGGAACTATAGTCAGACCAGTGTAGCTGGATCATAGAGTGTATGGAAAGAAGCAAACATCAGACAAGGAAAAGGACATATTTGCCTAGAACCGTCCCTGTTTTAAGAACAAAATTTGAACTTGGAGATCCTTAATCTCAGTTCTGTCCCTCCATATTTCTGCCTGCCAATCAACAAATCTGACCAACATGCTATTCTATTCCTTCTTCATAGCAACATTCCATACATATACCTCTATCATATGTATCAAAGGCATGTATCAAAGAGTGCATGTCAAAAGCCTTTAGTGAACAATCAAGGCATATATATATATATATATACATATATACATATATGTATATGGAGAGAGAGTTCTTGTCATCATCATCATCATTGAGACCTATTTGTTGAGAAACAGCTATCTGCAGGACACTGTGGTAGGCGTTGTGGAAGACACAAAGAAATGTAAGACATAACCCAGGACTTCTCCCAAGAAACTTACAATCTAACTGGGGAAAGAAGATATATTCCAGATTAAAAGATCACTGGCCATACCAGGAATTAATCATTCAGGCCTAAATGAATGGTGAAACACCAACTTTTGAAGTAATACAGAAAGTACAGCAGCTTTCACTTACAACTGGTGTGCTCAGATCAAATTTCCACAAAGAGAGGAAATTTTAGTTGGACCTTGAAGGATAGGTCTAGCTGTCCTTAGAAAGGCTGAAAAGAGAGGAAAAGACATTGTTGGGGGTGGTGTAGTGTAAAAATATATAGCAAAGGCAAGAAAACTAGAAGGTATTTGAAGAACTAATGTTATGTACCATTTGATCGGAGCCTGTTGCTCTTGTATATTGGAACAGTGGGAGACAAGGCTGGTCTTGGATAGCTGTCCCTATACCTACAACTCTTTCCACTCCACTAACCCTAGTCTGAATGGATTGGGGAAATTGAGGTAAAGGGGGAGGAGGAAGGATAGTCTTCAGACTTAACAAAGAATGAATGCAGAAATAAATTCAATGTAGTAGCACCAGATATACATGTTAATTTCACTCAGGAGCACAGAAGTGTGTTGACAGATATGGAGACCATTGCTTGTATATTTGGGTGTTCCATATCAGTATCACTTGCCAAGAATGTTCTGCAAAGGTCTTTCCACAATCATATGAAACACTCCTCTTATTATAGGGTTCAGGGAAGACCTTAACTATACCGACAGATCTATAAAAATCTTACTCTGATACCAGGATACATTAAGGACAAATTAGGGTGACTTTGCCTGAGCTATTGATCCCTATGAGTCCTAGAGACATATAGGGCTTTGATAGAAAGTTCAAAATCTCTTCCTGTCTCTATGCCACAAAGGGATATATCCCTTGGCTGGTTGGATTGTGTCTGAAACTTTATCTGAGTTCTCCAGCCTCTGTAGATTCATAGGGCTGGAATCCCTTCCTCCTCCCTTATGAAAAAGTGCATGAGCCTACATATCCTCATATATACATATATACACTACCATCACCACCACCACCCCATCCTAGCAGCAGCTGGGCTTTCTGGAAGCCCCGACCAAGACATGTTCACTCCCTTGACTTTGAAACTCTTCCAATCTTAAGGGATCCTTCCCCACTCCATCCCCCGCCCCCGCAGGCCACCACCACCATGGCTAAGGTCAAAGTAAAACAGCATAAAATAAATCCCTGAAATCCAATCCCATGGTATAGTGCAAACAAGCTGCAAAAAGTCATTAAAATTCAGCCTCTACTTCTTCTTCTTTCCCCTAGTTTATGATTCTTTTGCTTCAGCCAAATATGTTTTGATATTACCAAGCTTTCTCCCTACATTTCCTATGCTGGGAGTCTTGATAAGATAAGGCAGTTATTTAGTAACAGTAAATTATGTCTTTCACATTGCTGGTTCCCAAATAATACCAACAGCAATGGGAAACAGCTTAGGCATGACTGCCAGATTGGGGACCGGCAGAAGTTAAATACCACATTGCATATGCAATTCCTGATCTTTGCTCTTACCAGCCAAAGCAAAACATGAACCCAAATCTTTGAAATGACACTGCAAAGCATATTTTCAATCAGAGACTATCTCCAAATGGAAACAAGCTGGGTACAACATTTAACTACAATTTCATTTCTGATTTGCATTGGGACTGCTTCAGTGTTTGGAATATTTTAGCAAGCAGGATGGACATGGGGGAAGAGGAGGCAGGCAAAGAGACAGTTCAATAAATAATAGTAAGTGTCTAATTTTCAAAGAAATTAGCCCCTTAAAAAATGATCAGTTTCCTGTCATACTTCATCTCCTTAAATTTCCCAAGAAGCAATGTTAGCTAAATAAATCTGAGGGCACTCCCTGATTACAGAAGCCCTGCTGACCCAACTAACAATAAGGCCACAGTGGTGAGCCTTGAAAACTTTGACAGCAAATGCGACTTTCCATTCAAGATCTGAAAACAAACTCCTGGCTAATAATTTCAGGGAGAGAGAAGGCCCTTGATCTTTCTTTTGCAGGGTTGGGGGTTGGGGTGCAGGGGTGCCAATATCAACATTTCTGTTTTTGTGCTAAATTTGTGAGTCTTTATGTGGCTTAATCATGTTAGGACTGTCCCATTGCTTTTTCGAGCTCCTCAGGCCCCAGTTTCTCCAGAAACAGTGGTCCATTGAAGTCTCCTGTATTCTCGAGGCCATGTGCAAGACATTCAGGTTTACATTCTGAGGGAGGCCTATGCACATTGACTTCACCCAGGGTGATTCATTGTGCTTTGCCTTTAAGTTTGCAAGGGATACACTGCATGATTTAAAGAGAGGGGGGAAAAAACCACTGGATTGAAAGCCAAGGCCTATGATGTGCTCACTAAAAATTCCTCATCTCTTGAATTCAGCACTGAGTCAGATCTCTGAAAAATGAACCACGAAAAAATGCTCAAATTTCTATCTTCCCTCTCCCTTGAAAATGAATTTCCTTTCTCTGTGTGCAAAGATAAGTTAAGATGAAGGCCTGGCTACCTGGACTCAGTCAAAATGCATTTGAAATGTTAGTTGCAGAAATTGCTCTAAGGTTATTTATGTTTTAAATGTGAATATTAAAATGCATCTCTAGAATATGAAAATAACTTGGAAAGTTTAAAAAATGAACCAAATTGATCATTTGAGACAGAGAGTTAAAGAAACACATTTTTGGATTTGGTCTTTTTTTTTAATGGATTCTGTCAAACACATATGTGTGTATATGTTGCCCAACTTATTTGCATATGACTTATAGACATTACAAATATACATTTATAAATATCTTTCTTCAATATCAAATGTAAATGATTTTTGTATTACCCACTCTTCTGGGTTATCTATGTCATTACTCCTTTCTTCTTACACAGATGATAGATAGGAAGATGGACAGATAGATGATAGAATATTTTGTTTAGTCCTTGGTATGTGACAGGTCCTGTACTAATTACTGGGAAAACAAATATAAGCAAGCAAGACAGTCACCGCCTTCAAAGAGCATTAACATTTTAATGAGGAGGAAAGACCATAAGTAAAAGGAAGCTGAAAAAGTGGGAAAAGATAGGGAGAAAGTGTACAAGGGTACCACCCTGAGGGCAAAATGGAAAAGTCCAAAGACTCAGCACTGGAGCCGGGACAGAAGTGACCTTAGGCACTTCAGGAAATGTTGGACCCAAGTAGGAACTCACTGAGGAGGGGGGAGAAGAAGAAACGGGGTTACTGATAGAGAGAAAGAAAAGTCTGGAGGGTCAGGATTAGAGCAGAGAAAGACGTGCTTCTTACCATAATATGTCTCTCAATGAAAAAGTAATTGAAAGACACAGTATTATTTGTGTAAAGTGATGTCAGCATTATTTTCAATCCCTTAGTTAACAGCATTGATTTTTCAAAGTTCTTGAAGTTTTTCTTTTATTGTAAATTTATTCAATTTAGTCACTGGAGGAGTTAGGGAAGACCCTAGGACATTGGAAAGTCTTTCTGATGGAGGTTCTTGCTAGGGGATAGGAAGGGGAAGCCATCATCTCATAGTTTTCCATTTTAACTAATTATTTTTGCCTATAAGATGCTTAACTCGATTATTTTCATGCTGCTAAAGGACTGAAAGTACTGTTAGTAGCCTTCTAAATTTTAGACAGAGACCCAATCACTCTCTCCTAGTTTCATATGCCTAGCAGCGTTCTTTTCCAATGTGGAAATAACTATCATTTGTCATTATTAGAACACCTATTTTCTATAGTCTAGTACTCCTGTAGAGTAGGAAATATGACCTCTTTATTCCTGTTTCTCATTCAATACCTAGCATGGCAACTTACATATAGTAGATACTTTATATATGTTTGGTAAATCAATGAATGAATGAATGAATGAATGAAGTATAATGAAGAGAGTATTACACACACACACACACACACACACACACACACACACACACACACGAAATGTAATTTTCCAGTATAGCAATGAGCTGGTGCAAACTGACTGGATTGCTTTGACTTCCCAACCTTAAATGAATTTACAAGAATAGCAGGAGATTTGAGAACAAAATCTGATATCCATCCGTCTGTTTCCTGCATTCTAAGCAGAATTTTGTCTATTTGTTTATTTCTGAATGTAAGATATTGGTTCACCCAGTTTTGGATTGTCCTAAGTGTCTCGGTCTGAAGCCTTCAAGCTGTGGCATATTCTGTTTAGCCCTATATTTAGAACAAAGCAAACACATGTAATTCTTTAGCACTAAGCACTCCTGCCAGTAGGCCTTGGAAAATTGCTAACCCCAAAATAAAACAATACAGCTTTCTTTAAATACTTCTGCTTACACTTACAGTGAGGAGATATTGACAGCAAGCGTCAGTTTGAGTGACTGAAAATAAATATAAGTGAAGAAAACAGTGACTTTTGGTATTAAAACCAGATTTATTTGGAGGAAATATATGACAAGTATCATTATTTTCTCAAATAGCAATTGCATGGCATCTCATCCATGAAGAGGAGTTGTTACGTAATTTTCCTGACTGCTAAAAGTCCATTAACACCAGTGTTATCCCACTAGCCCATGACCCTATCTCACTTTGGGGCGTCAGAGGAATAATAATAATGGCTGACATTTATATACCGTTTTTATGTTGGCAAAGAGTTTTACATATTAATGTGATCTGAGCTTTATAATATTGTAAGGTAGGTGATGTAGGTTTTATTATCCCTATTTTACAAATGAAAAAATTACAGCTCAGAAAACTTAAATGATGTTCGTTCATTGCCCATGGCCACAAAACTAATAAGTGTTTAGAGGTGCGATGTGCAGCCAAGTCTTCCTAGCTCCAAGTCTAACACTCCACTATATCACATTGTCTCTCACAGGAATGACTTTCTATTTTTTTTAGAATAAAATGAGTTTTATACAAACAACATAAATTCAATAATTAAATCTATGTTAGGTATCTATTATAAGCTAGGCACTGCACTAGGTTCTGGGGATACATAAACACAACTGAAACATCTACTGCCCCCTTTATTTTAAGGACAGGTTTCTCAACTAGAATAATAGTTCAATTCCTAAGAAGCTTTGTTTTGTTGGCAAAATTTTGTACAAGAGCCACAGATTCCATCCAGTGGCTACCAGATTCTTTCTACAGCCATCGTGCAAATATCAAACTCTGGCTCATTACTTTCTATCTTATGTTCAGTCAATATTTGCCATCAGGGGAACATTTATTGACCAACCTACACCCATTCCTTCTGATGTCTTCACATTTCTGACCTTCCATCTTAAAGGGGGGGGAGCAGAGAGAGCTAGCGTTAAAGTCAGGAACATATGGTTCTGAGCCCTACTTCCGTTACATACTGACTCTGTGTAAATCAATCAGTCAAAAAACATTATGTGCCTACTATGTGCCAGGCATTATGATAGATACTAGAAGTACAAAGACAGAAATGAAACCATACCTGCTCCCATTCTGTTAGGGGGAGACAGTGTGGTTAGATAAAAGCATTTACAAAATAAACAAAAGGCATTTTCTGGAGGGGGAGGTGGGGATACATCAGAAGCTGAGGAAAAAGAAAAAAATCTGATGAAGAAAGTGTTGCTTGAGCTGAACTTTGAAGTTAACTAAGGAGGTAAGGAAGGAGTCCATTTCAGGCATGGGGGACAGCCTATACAAAGGCAAAGAGATGAAAGATGGAGTGGGCTGTGTAAGACAAAGTGTCAAACTCAAATAGAAATGGAGGCCACTAATTATAATGTAAAGATCCCTGTGGGCCAGATATTGACTTAGTTTTAACTAATGTTGTCTATTTCTTCTTGTTATCTTATTTATTTTGTTAGATATTTCCCAATTACATTTCAATCTGGTTGCAGGGTGGGAGGGGAGAGGAAGATATTGTGAGCTGTGTGTTTGGCACCTCTGATGTAAGGGAACAGTGAGTAGGCTGGTTTGTTTGGACCATAGAGTTCACGAAGACAAAGTAATATTTAAGAAGACTGGAAAGGTAAAGCAAGGTTATGAAGGGATTTAAATACTAAACAGAGGAACTTGAGCCTATGGCTAATTTGGACCCAATGTAGTTTATTGAATAGGGATCAGAAGAGTTCTTAGGGAAAATCACATTAGAAATTGGATATAGGCTATATTTGAGTGAGGAAAGACTTAAGGAAGAGAAACCAGTTTTAGGAAGTTATTGCATTAAGTAAAGTGAAAAGCAATGATGGCTAACTGACCAGGATGGTGGCCATGCAAGAAAAGGAGGTGAATGAAAGATATGTTGTAGAATTATAATTCACAAGAATTGGAAACTTCCTGAACCACGGACAAATCACCAGGCTCTCAGTGTCTGCAGAGAGCTCTAAGGCTGTAAATTAAAGGTAATTTGCTGATCTGTGGATGAATTTACAAGTCTAGACCCTACCTCACCTCCCCCAATCATCCATTATTTTTATTTATTTATTCTTTTGATTGATAAAATTATAGTTTTCATAGCCATTAATTCAAGGCAAAGATAAAAATTTTGTTAACACCCAATTAGACATATGAAAGTCTCAAAGATATCAGCTTTCCTATAAGATCTAACTTTAAATCATTTAAAATAATGTCTTACAAGAAGCTATTTTCAATTGTCACTTCTCAGAAGTAGTCCATTTTAAATGAAACTCCTTCCCCTAATGGAATACCTGGATGAACTGCTACTATGCCCAAGATGCCAGCTCTACTCCCATGCCAACTCATACCCTAGCCACTTTGTTTCTTGCCTCCCCTACTTTGACATAGCCCTACATTCCCCAATTCCCTTCTCCCCACTCTCAATCTTTCAGCTAGCTGTATTTCCCAACCTCCTGTTACTCCTAGTCTCTTAGAACCCAAAAATTTGTATAGAAAAGAAGACCCTTCTTTGTATCTGAAAATGTGAACCGTTCCATGACTCCTACATTAGCTAGTTGATTTCTCCCATGAGTTTAAAAAGAAAAAAAAATACACAAAAATAAACAAAAAGGGGACAAAACAAATAGAACAATTTTGCTACTACCTTGTTGAATTTTGTGTTGCATATGCATACATTTGTATTTCTTTGCTCCCAAAGCAGATTGTATGTAAAAAGTTCACTTTCTTTCATGTTCATATGCACACATGAAAACACACACCATCTCCCCATCAAAAAAAGAAAAAAAAGTGGGGCACTCTTCCTAGTTGTGATTTTCCTGAAAGATACAAGAGCAGATTTTTTTTTTTACCTGAAGCAGACAAAATTTAGAGGTGAACTCTATTAACAGCTCTGACACTCAAGAATAGGTAATCTATGTAGAGGAAAAGAAGGGGAAGAAATGGTCATATTGTCAACAAAATGCCTTGTTGAAATGTATTGGTTTTTATAGATTTCGTCTGTGCACATGCCACCATTGGCTTTAGTCTGCAAAGAGAGATTTCTCCTTCCAAGTCTCTCCAAGATGAGAAGTCAGAGTCAGCAGCTCCTACCTCTAATGGAACAGGAAAAGGGGCTGCCGACAGAGTTTTCAAACGTCTGCTGAGCCTTTAGTGTACGGTTCTCATTTGTGAGACATTCCTGAGAAAATGTTCCGGTACAGCACGTCTGCTAATTCATGTGTATCAACCTAGGCGCATGTGGCTTCAGGAATTTAAATATATTCTGAATGCCAAGTTGTTTTGTACATTGGTGTTTACACCCTGAAGGACAAAATGCCACATAGACTGAGAGTTCATTCTCATCCCCACTTCTTAATGATGGTCGAGCTTCAGTCCTGCCAGAGCCAGAAGGGTGGACTGTTTCAGAAGTCTGTTGAGCTTGAGGTGCTTCTCTCCTCACCTCAACTGGGTTTCCACCATCTGAGTGAAATAACCCCTTTTTTCCCCAGACACTGCAGATGACCTTTTCTTCACATCCAGGACTATAGACAAGTGTGAGCTCCTGAGACCTGCTCTATAACCAAGATGTGTCAAGAATTCGCACCTCCTTTGGAAAAAGGCCAACCTCAATCAACAGCTCTTTCTTGTCACTTAGATTTATCGGTGAGGTCAGGAAAAATCCCATTTCAGCTCCCATCAGTATTTGTTAGGGGAAAAAAAGAAAGGAATCATTTGGTAGTGAATAGTTATATTTCCTAAGCATTATTTTCAAGGTGGTGAACTGTAAAGCTTCACATGAAGCATTGAATTGCAGTTTAAATGAATGCTGGTAGGGCTCACTGGATATCACAGAGCATAGCAGCAGTGTCCTAACCTCATGAGCCATTAACCTTTTATCTATTTAAGGTAATGTGCTCAACATGAATAAGTGTCTCCGTGAAGTCAGTTAGAATCAAATGGCAAATTTAGTTCTATATTCATTTATGACATCTATGACATCACACCAGTGAACTGTGTAGCTAAAGCTGCTCCAAGGTTTCTTCACTTGAGGCCTTTCTTCTCTCAAGTCAGAGGAAAAACATACTGAGTGATTTTAATGTATAGTCATATCTCAGTGATTAAAAGTACAGTACTCCATGTTCCCTTATGATCAGTCATCTTCGTTTAAGACCTGACCACAAGGTAGCCTCATAGAAAGAGAGGAAGAGAAGGGAAGGATTGAGGGACAAGGAGAAAGAGAGTCAGGGATAAAGACAGAGATAGAGATCGAAAGAGATAGATAGTAAACATTTATTAGGCATCTACTATGGGCCACTAGGTGGCACAGTGGATAGAATGCCAGGCCTGGAGTCAAAATGACTCACCTTCCCGAGTTCAAATCTGGCCTTGGACACTTAGTGGTTGTGTGACCCTAGGCAAGTCACATAACATTGTTTGCCTCAGTTCTTCATCTGTAAAATGAGCTGGACAAGGCAATGGCAAACTGCTCCAGTATTTTTGCCAAGAAAACCCCAAATGAGGTCAAGAAGAGTTGGGCACGACTGAACAACAACAACAAACATCTACCAAAGGTCAGGCATTGCTAAGTGCTGGGGCTATAAAGAAAGGCAAAAGCTAGTCTCTGTCCTTAAGGAACTCTCAATTTTATGGGGGAGAGAACATTCAGACAGCTGTGGTCATGGAAGTTACATACATGTTAGATTAAAAAAAATCAACAGAGGAAATTTTATTTCTCTCTATTGAGGGAAAAGAGACAGCTATGTGGCTCAGTGGGCAGAATGTTGGACCTGGAGTCATGAAGACTTGAGTTCAAATCTGGCCTCGAACACTTACTAGCTGTGTGACACTGGGCAAGTCACTTGACTTTGTTTGCCTTAATTCACTGGAAAAGGAAATGGCAAAACATTCCAGTATCCTGGCCATAAAAACCCCATGAACAATACGGTCCACTGGGTCACAAAGAGTTAGATTTGACTGACTACTGAACAACAATTGAGGGAAAACTAGAATTGAGAGTGATATGGAAAGGCTTCCTTCCTTATCCTCCAGAAGGCAAGATTTTAGCTGGGACTTAAAGGAAGCTAAAGAAGCCAGGAAGTAGAGAAGAGGAGGGAGACCATTCCCCGCATGGGGGAAAGCTAGCGAACATGCCCACAGTCAGGACATAGACTGTCTTATTAAAGGAATAGCCAAAAGTCCAGTGTCACTGGATCACAGACAGACAGAGACAGTTTATCAAGTTCTGTGCCAGGTACCGTGTTAAGCCCTGGGAATTCAAATAAAATATACACCACATGTTTAGCAAGGGACATTTCACCACAGTAAGTCATTCCATATTTACGGACATACATACATACATACATACATGAATGCCTTTACATTATATAAATGTAAATTAGTATTGCTACCTCCCTGGCCTAGCCTATCTGGTCAGGCATTTCAACAATGCTCTTACTGTAGCACACATCTGTTCACAAAATAGAACCTGAAATTTAAAAAGATACTTTTACCTCTTGCACTTAGGTATGTTTGGTAAAAAGCTGAATTAATGATATATGAATTAACGAATATGTAATGGGAGGTTGGCAATGCCCAGGTGACCTAAAATGGAATCACCCATGTAGGAGACTTGGAATCACCCATTGGGAGACTTGCTTCTGGGAGATAGGAGGTGGTGGTACATGCATAGACATTCCCCTTTGGCACACCATATGAATGGGAATAACCTTTTTTCATTGACTGAGTAGTAAGGACTATCTATCACTTTAACATTAGCTGATAGCGTGATCTTGCCTTTTTTTTTTTCCCTTCATTTGCATGACATGGTTGGCATCTTCTAAGCTAAATTCAGGCCATGTTCAGTCAGGTAATGTTAAAGACAGACAGTTCCAGTTATTCAGCCAATTGAAAAAAGTCTGCTTCCAACTAAATTATAGACAAATGCAGACTGTCCACACATGTAATAGTTTTCTTATCTGTCTCACAGAACCAAGTCTCCCAGCATCTCCCCACCTGGGGAACCCTAACTTAGGTGATATGAGCACATGCCAAAGTGTCCATTTTCAAATGAATGAAAGGATGAATTAATTCCCAAGCACTCCCCAGTACTCTTATTTCCACTCAAAACCCTTCCACCATTATGCATTTGTCCTTTCTCCCTACCCTAAAATGATTCCTGATTTCACTATAGTACATACTTCTGGAGATCCAATGTCAGTTCAATAACATTCAGCAAATATAGATTAAATAAATACTTAGTCCCACTATTATGTAGGCACTGTGCTGAATGTTATGAACAAAATCAAAATTAGTAAGAAAAAACAAGAAAGAAGTCACAATATAATCTTGATATTAAAAATAAATGTACACATAAACAGGCTAATGATAAACTCTGATGAAATTGAAAAGGAAAAAATATTTCAGTATTTAGAGGAAGGAAAGATTCTATCTAATTTGTCAGGGTAAGGGCAGAAAATAATAATAAGTTTCCTGAAAGTGTCCATTTAAGATGGGCTTTAGAGGATGGATAGGATTTCAACAGACAACAAATATCAAAGGAGAAAACAGCATGAACAACAGGCAGAAAATAGAGGTGTATAAAAGCCACAGAGACAAATCTACTTCAGCTGGAGCATAATGTTTATGTAAGAAAGAAGTGAGAGGTGAAACTAGGAAGACCAGTTGAGGATTAAAGTTTCTCAAGTGCTATATGATGAGTTTAGCCTTTTTTCTGTTGGTCTAGGGGAATCCATTGAATATTTTAATGGGTAAGTGACATTAAAAGAATTTTGCTTTAAGAAGATTAATCTGGCAGTGGGCAGAGAGGATGAATTCAAGCAGGGAGACATTAAAGACAAGAAGAGATATTAGGACATAAGAGTTAATGAGAGTCTGAATTAGAGTGGCAACTTTCAGAATAAGGAGAAAGGGATGGATTGCACAGGTGGAATTGATAGAATTTACAAAATGACTGGATTTTGGGCAGGCATGTGATAGTAAATGTTTAACAACCAGCTCTGGGAAGTAGAGAGTACCCACAACACACTTTTAAGTTTAATCTGTATTATTAACATTTTCTCCATCACTTTCTTATATCTAGAAAATCAACAAAACAATCAATCAACCTCTGATTTATAGCATTTGCTGATTTCCAAGGTGCTGATTTCCCCAAAGGGGTTGATTTCCCCAAAGGGGTTGAATGGTAAGAAGATATCTAAGAGGGCTCTAGGCTTTTGAACTTAGATACGCAGAATAATTTTGAAAATATTAGCAGAAATATGAAAGTCAAAAGAAAGAATCGATTTTGTTTGGGGATGGGGGAAAAAGAAAGAATTGTAAAAAAAAAAAAACTAGTTAGGGGTCTGGTAAGTTTAAATTGTCAATAAGACATCATCAGGCAGGCATTTGAAATCACTAGGTTGAAGTTCAGAAAAGAAGTGAAGGCTAGAGAAAAAGATTTGGAAGTCTTCCATATGGATATAGGCATGAAAGCATGTAATTCATCTATATGCACTTACCATAATGTCCTTCATTTTTTTTTAGGATCAGAGGGTCATAGATTTAGATCTGGAAGGAACCTTAGAAGACATTTATTTTAACCTCCTCATTTTACAGATGAGGAAGCTGAGACCCAGAGAAGTAAAGTGTTTTGCCCAAGGTCATTCAGTAAGTGGAATATGACTGAGGAATATTTTGTATTTTTCTTTGTTTCAAAGATTGACATGATCAAAAGGTTCATCAACAATGGATCAACTTCTTGGTTTTCATTGAGCTGATCCCTGAAACCCAGAAACCAGGGGCTATTCCAAACAAAGTTATAAACTTTTAGGTGAGCACAAAATCTCTACTAGCATCGTATATATATTCTTCACAATCAGTTGTGAAATACTGACACCCTGCTACAGATTTCAGGACTGATGGGAGTGGAGCTATCATCATAAGAACATTGCTAACACACTTGCAGAACTATTCTTCCACATTAAGAAAATTATCATTAGGAAGAAAAATGTGTAAATGAACTTTTGGGAGAAACTGACACTCTCCAAACCTTAAACCAAAACAAATGAAATCTCATTGAAGTCTTAAAAGAAAGAAAAAAAGGGGAATTTAAAGGGCAGAAATATGGAAAGTTACCCTGACAGCTAAATCTCTCCTTACAAAGTTTCTATAGTTTCCCTACTTCATTGGTAAGTTTGTTTAAGACTGAATCTTTCAATATCAAACTCTCTCAGAAATACTTAGTTTAAAATGTCTGTATTGTGACTATTTATGTTCTCAAACTCTTCTTAATCCACTCTCTGAATGCTCTCCATGCAGAAGGAAATGTTGAGGATTAGGAAAAACTCATACTTCATTTGAAGCAATGGGAAAAGTTAAAAGCTTCCATGGAAACTGGAATTGAAATTGCGATTATATATATTTTCTCTTCTACAGAGCTCATTTTCACTTGATGTTTTCTTTGGAGTTGGGTGGCATAGGAGAATTTTCCCTCTTTGTGCCCTGGGTGTAAAAATCAATATCCCAGCTTTTGCAATTATGGATGGTGAATAAGATTGACCTCACAAGATGCTCTCAATGACAGACACATGTAAATTGATAGTCTGGAATAAGGTCCTGAGAGGCAAGCATGCAGGTGCTGACCCAGAGCAAACCTCCACATGATTTGGAGGTTACTTCTTGCTCACTGAATGGGACCTGGTGAAGAGGCCTGGCATTTCAACAGGTCCACAAGGTAGGTGATCCATGAAACATCAAAGGTTTCTATGGATCATTCTCTTGTTAATTTAATCAGATCGAGAGTCAGTTCTCAACTTGATCCAAAGGACTCGTGGAATGCTTATAATTTTCAGGAATAGTGAAAAGGCTTAATGTGCTTTCAGAGAACCTATGCCTCAGAAAAAAAAAAAAAAAACATCCTGAGGAACCAAAGTAGAACCTCCAGTTTACCAATTACAAGGAGTTATGTGATCTTGGCTTTGTAACCTCACTTCTCTCACTTTCCTTATCTGTAAAATGAGGTGATTAGACTAAGTAATCTCTGTGCTTCCTCCTAGAACTCAATTTTATGATTAGAGGTGGGGTGGGAGAACTATAATTTTGTTGATGTAGGGAATGCATTTACAATTGAAGAAAAAAAAACTCCCCTTACTCATGCAGATTTCCACCTACTTTGCAATTTAGCAAGTTGCCTAGGGGGATTAAGAGTTTAAGTGACTCACCTAGTCATATAGCTAATTTATGTCAGAGACAGATTCTGAATTCAGTTCTTCCTACCACCATGGCTGATTATCAACTAACTTTCCTCTCTATGGTGCTCTGATTAAATACAAGCCAGCAGCCCAAAAAAATAGTTAGAAAAGTAGGGAAAATCCACCATCTTGTTTGGCTTTGTTCCACAGGGCACAACTAGGAATAATTAGTTGACATTGCAAAGAGGCCGACTTTGGCTTGTTGTAAGGGAAAATTCCTTAATAATTGGAGCTATCCAAAAGTTATTATGTAGGTGCATGTGTTGGTGTGTGTGTGTGTGTGTGTGTTGTTTCCTCCTCACTGGAAGTCTTAGAGAACAGGCTGAGATCATAAAGTGCTTTACTTAGAATGTAAGCTCCTTGAGGGAATATTATGTTGTTATCTTTGAAAACGTAGCAGAGAGAAGAATGCCCTGCACATAGTAGGTGCAATGAATTTTTGTAGAATTAAATTTAGCGTGCTATGGAATTATGTTGTTATTATAAAAGGGACTTTTGACATAATACAAAATGGACTAGACTGTCACTGAGCATGCTTTCTACTCTGAAATTCTGTGAGTCAAGCCTTTTGATTCCTCTCCCTACAGCTGCCCTAAATGGTTTAAATCAGTTTTGCATATAGGGTCAATGAATAGGTCTAAAGTGATTTGAGGAAACCATATTCCCACTAAAAACATCCTGCAGAAATCAAATTTAGATCAATAGCCCAAAAAACTTCAGTTCCATGCATCTTACCAATTCTGGCTCCCAGTACCTTTTCCTGTCTTTGAGATCCAGATTTCAGACAATTTCAGAAAAAGCTATCCCAAGCCTTTAATAGTTCATCTTAACTTGGGATGTTTTCTGTAATCTAAAAATAATACTGGAAGTAAGAAGACAATGGCAAAGTGTGGTGGTACAGGCCTGTAATCCTTGCTACTTAGGAGACTGAGGCTGGCACATCTCTTGAGCTCTGGAATTCTGAGTTGCGGCAGGATATACTAGTTAACTTAGTATCTTCACTGAATTTGGCATTGGTGAGCTCCCAGAATGGGGGCATCAGAAGTTTACCTAAAGAGGAGTGAATTGGCCCAGGTGGCAAAATTGGGCTCATCCTGATCAGATTGGGCCAAAGCCATTGAGTAGGCCCTGCCTATTCTGGGAGGGAGACCCAGACAACAAACAAACCAAAAAAAAAAAAAAAAGATAACGAAGATTTCCTTGGGGAGAAAATGAGTCATTAAAAGTAAAAGCATTTAAGAAATGGCTTTGATTTAGACACTTCCTGTCTTCCATCATTAGCTTACAATTCAGTAGGCTATTACTAGGTATTCATTTCACTGCCTTTCAACAGAATTTATGTCAAGATTTATAAGTGGTTTATACAAGTATTTTTTTAAGGATTTACTCCTGCTCCTAACCCCTCAGGAAATGTTCCTGAATATCTGACTCTTAGAAAAATAAGGAAATTAACAAATAGTCACAAAGATCAAATGAGAGGGATAGGAAAACTCATGAGCAAATGTGTCATAGGCAGTTAATGGCATTTATGTTTCAGAGAAATATGCTAATATCTCTGTTAACAAAGAGGATACATTCCAAAGACAGGCTTCTTTGTCAGAAACTTTATAATCAGACACAGAAATAACACAGGAGGCATAGCACTGCATTCCAGAACATCAGATAAGGGGAGTTATGGTAAGAAAAATAATTAACTAATAACTAAAATAGTGTCAAATGTGCCAGAAACCACAAAATGTATAGGGGAGGTTGGGGGAAGACGGAGGGCAGGGCAGAAGTTGGGTTAAGATTAGGGGCAGTGGGGGAGGAGACTGTAACGTTCAGGCAGCAAAGGGGTGAGAGTCTTATTGATAGACATACACAAGGCAAAGCGGGCACCAGATCCTGGGAGAAGTCAGTAAGAAACACAGAGGATTTTTTTGTTTTGTTTTGTTTTGTTTGTTTTGTTTTGCCTTTCTTTCCCACAAATGGCAGTTCTTAGTACTAGATTTCCAGGAAGTGCATCTGGGTCAGCCTCAGAGATGCAGGGTGCCACTGACTATGGGGGCTGACATATAAGGGGTGGATATGTGTGTGGGGACACATATGTGTGGGTGATATATTTATTCATTCTGGAAGGGATGAAAAAAATCACAATTCTGGCTCCTCTCCCCTAGTCACCCTAAAAACTATTGACTCATCTTTACATTCAGGGCCAATGAGTATGTTTAATAGAATTTCAAGGGACTTAGATGAAGCTTGCCATAACATCCCACCCACTTTCTGATACTGGAAATTCCTTTAATAAAAGAAAAAGCCTTTTACTTTACAATTAGAAATAAAATGAAAATGCTTGGTAGAGACAATACTCTAAATTTCAGCAGCAAATCAACTGAGTATAAATTACTGTAATTGAACTTTCTCTATCTCAAAGAATATGAAAATGAGCAAGATGGGAAGCTCTTTATTCATTGCTGGAGAAGGTTCCTTCTTGGCCAAAGGGGTACAGTTGGGGGCTTGGGAAAGTACAGAAATAAAAAGCATCTGGGAACCCAAAAGACAAATTGCACAATCTTCACAATTTTGTGAAGGAAAAGTCTGCATACCTTTGACTGAATGCTTTAAAACAGAAACCAACCAACCATCCAACAAACAAAAGGCTGACTTCCACATAAAGTAATATTGAAGGAGATTCATTAATCCCTTAAAATGTATTATTATTATTTATTATTTCAATGATTAAAATATATCTATATGTATATATTGAGTTTCTAACAACTCTCCTCCTCTAAAAAAACATAAGGTAGATCCTTCCTACAATTTCATAGAATTTCCCACTTGAAAAGGACCTAGGGGCATCTAGTCCAACCAAGAACTGAGGCTTGAATGCAATCATCTGATAAGGAAAATGAGGTTGTGATGTGCCTAAAGTCACCAATAATCAGCAGAATGGGAATTCAAATATAGTTCTTCTGAATATACAACTAAAGTTCTTTCCACTACCGCCACATGTCTTATTTGACTTGTGATGGTAAAGGTGCGGGGGAAGAAAGGAAGGAAGGGAGGGAGGGAGGGAGGGAGAGAGAGAACAAGTAAGATTTCCTCATTTCTAGGCTCTTCTTCAGGTTCGTCTAGGAATTCTACTTTGTTGGTTTGAACATAGTAGACTCTTACATAAGACATTATGAGGAAGTTAGCCATTCCTGATAATAAACAAAATCAAAGGATGAATGAGTAATACCTTTGTTGCTGTTCAGTCATTTTTCAGTGGTGTCTGACTCTTCCCGGGTTTTCTTGGCAAACACACTGGAGTGGTTTGCACTTTCCTTCTCCAGTTCATTTTCAGGTGAGAAAAATGGGGTAAATATGGTGAAGAGACTTACCCACGGTCACACAACTAGTATCTGAGGCCAGATTTGAACTCAGAAAGATGAGTCTTCCTGACTCCAGGCCCAGCACTCTATCCATTGTGTGCAAATCTAGCTGCCCCGGCCTTTGCTATTTGTTGAGTTTCCTTCAACAAAAACATTTCCTTCTTCTAAGGAAAAGGATAAACTATGAACTTTTTGAGCTAGAATTAGGGAAAGACCTGTCTGGAGCCAGAGCAGATGGACTTTTCCAGCCCCAAGAGCCTATGGTTTTATTTCTAGTCACATTGTTTCACCTGAAGTCTTAATTGAAGCATTTCCCCTCCATTCTGATGTCATCTAGGGACAAGGGTCTACCAGAACATGAGCAGATGCCAAGCACATTGTCTGGAGCAATTTCAATCAAGTCTAACATTTAAGACGTTATAATTTTCCATCAAACTTAGTTGGAAAGACAACCCTTATGAAGGTATTTATTAGCCACAAGTTCCCTAAGTGTCACAGGAGGAGGCAGCTAGTGAAGAAGAAGAAATGGGATCACAGAAGCAAAGCTGATATGAAATACAAAGATTAAGGAAGCAACAGGGCCAGAAACCGTGTAAACAAACAGAAAAAAAAATAGCAATAACAATTAGCATTTCTATAATGCATTAATATTTGTAAAGTGCTTTACATAGGTTATCTCATTTTATATTTCAACCCTGGAATGTAGGTGCTATTATTATCTCCATTTTACAAGTAAAGAAATTGAGGCTGAAATGTTAAGTGACTAGTCCAGGATCACACAGCTAGTAACTGTTAGGCAGGATTTGCATTCAGATCTTCATAATTCTATCACTGTACTACTTTGCTGCCCCACTCCCCCTCTTCCCCCCAAAAAAAGTCAACCATTTGAAATTATTAAATACCTACTATGTGCAGGGCCTGCTATGCTACTACTATACTAAGGATTTTTTACAAATATTAGCTCATTTGATCTTTACAACTACCCTAGGAGATAGGTACTACTGTTGTCTCCATTTTATAGTTGAGGAAAATGAGGCAGACAAAGATTAAGTGACTTACCCAGGGTCCCACAGCTAATAAGAGTCAGAGACTAGATTTGAACTCAGATCTTCCCAATTCCAGGCCCAACACTCTATCTACTGGGCAATCCTAGCTGCCTCTTGAAAAAATTAGGGGGAGACTAGTATCATAGGGTAGGATAAAACGGGAAGTTCAATTTCCATTCAAAGTAAGGAACTGGAAGAACTATGGTATTTGCACCAAGGCAGGTGGCCAAAGGTCCAATTATACAGGCACCAACTAACAGATTTTCAGATACCATTGGAGAAGAGGCCAGATAGATAAGGACAACTAATTCAGGCCAGCAAGAATGGATACTAACTGTGAAGGAGCCTCAGTTTCCTCCATTCCTTTCTCATCTCTCTTAGAGCCAATTGCCAGCAAGCTTAGTCTGGAGACTTTCAGGTAAATGAGAATTAAAAACATCTGGCTAGATAGTAAGTGCTAGGGTGGTGAGTAATTATAATTCTCTGGCAATGTGAACTATTTCCTGATAGTCTTTTATAAAGTATCAGCCAAGAGAAAATGGCTGAAGTATCAGCCAAGAGAAAATTAGTTTTTTTAATTGCAAAAAGAATTCATTTTTACAGTATTTCCACTTTTCCCTTAAATTTCTCCAGAGAATTAACCTCTTGATCTCAAAGCAAAGTATAAGAGCCCTCAATCTCTAGCAGCCAACACATTAAAATGCTCATAGAAACTGTTTTGACAAGAATTCTAGATGAATGAATGGCCTTTTCAATAAAATGGGTCCACCCTTTGCATCTTTCATGTTTTTCCCTTTCTGTTTTAGAATGGTTGTTTCTGCTCTTTTAGAACTTTAGAAGATGCTGGGGATGGTATAACCTAGTCCTACCTAGCCCAATCCATTAATTGTATGGAAACTGAGGCTATAACTCAGGCCTCCACTCTTCAAGTGACCTCTTGCCTGAGAGGAATTTCAGTACAGATCAGTTGTGGTGGTTAATGATTCTGTTACCTTTCCTGTCCTCCTTATAGTCAAGGGGACTTGGGTAGGGGAAAGGAATGGGACAAGAATAACTAGAACACTTTCTGTTCTGAATATCTGACAGCTTCATTTGCCACTTCATGTGCATCCTAGCAAGGGATTGGCCTGACATCTTCTCCAAACCAAAAGTCAATACTGTGGTACCAACAGGAATATGTTACACTGACCACCAGGCATCTCCTACCAGTGCGCCTCTGCCCATGACCAGCCTCTCGAACATTATAGAACCATGAGTGTTCATACTCAGCCTCCGTAGGGTGTGGGAATCTGTCCATTTCAGAAGTACTCAAATTTATGCCCTTTCTTCTTATTACACTTATGTTCTCATCACATTTTTGTTCCCTCTTATACCCATTACTCAGTTAGCATCCACTCAGAACCTGTTCTCCTTATTGTGACTTTAAGGTTAAACTCATGTATGAAATTAGGGTTTCCACTGACCAGTGAGCACTGCTTCTCTATACTAATATCCATCCTTGCCTATGAGATGTATCTTCACATAGATGCAGCAACATGAGTCTGGGCAAGAAAGAAAAAAAAAACTTTACTTTTTCTATTTTTTTTTTGAAAAAAAAACTTTAAAGGAAAAGAAGGGGTTACTGAGTGATAGTTTCAGAGGTAGCATCTAAAGGTGGCAATAGGAAGCAAGGAGTATGTTAGCTTCTCTTCCTGGCATTTTATGTGTCAATAGGTATAAGGGAAGAAGAAGTCATCCTTGAAAGGCTTTGCCCAGACAAATGGTGAAGAAATCTAGTGAGTGAGCACCAAAACATGGAAGAAATGTGAGTAGGAGAGATCTAGAATAAAAGCCAATTTGCAGGGAAGTAATAAAGAAAGGTACCACAGGACACAGTGAAAAGGGAGTAAGAAGGAAGTAGGAACTGGAAAGGATTAGAGCTAAGCTGGATGAGCATAGGAAGATATATAGGGGAAAGAGGATTTTGTGAAGGCTTTCAGGAAGAAAATGGTTCTGAATAACAGAGATTAGAGAAGGAAGAGGTAGTAGGATGTTTTAGTCCCCATGCATGGATAGCACTAAATAAAGAGACAATATCTAAGCTCTATGGTTCTAAATACAACGGTGAACAAGTGGTTGCACAGATCCCAAGTTTGGGATGGAATTCCCTCCATTGATTACAACAAAGAGAATGAAAGTGATCGATTATTTGTTGGAAGGCAAACATCTTCTATGTCGTCCAGAAACATTCATTGAATATGTACTCAGAGCAGGGTACCATGCTTAGTGCTGTATGAGAAAGTCCCTTTCTTCCTCCCCCCCACCCCACCCCCGACAAAAAAATTAACTATAACATCTCAGCTACTGATTGTGATCTGTCTCCGGATTTGGGCAGGGGGAACAAAGGGGGTGGGGTTGTTGGATAGACTCAGATAGAATCAGATACTAAATTGTGTGGTTCAAACTACATAAAGTACTTTGGGAGTTCAGAGAAGGGAAAAATAAATATAAACTGAACTCATCCAAAAGTCTTTGTAGAAGAGAGAAGAATTGAACTGGATGTAATCTTTGATACCCCTTCTATCTACTTATCTTTCATACTGCAAGTTCCTTTTATCTTCTGGTTTCATTTATCTCAAGAATGTTAATATTGATATGGTTCAGTTCTTCTGTGATATATAACTCATTGGTTTTAAGACAAAAATCTCACATTTAGAGCCAACAAAAGTTAATTCTAATAGATAATTTAAAAATTATAATTCTTAGCACCGTCTCTCCCCTTTTCCACTACTGTCACTGTGTATGTGTGGGGAGGAGAGAGCAAAGCTGAGATTATTGGGGTATGTTTGATAACAGAACATCTGATCAGACATACCCCACCCAATCCACCTGAAAAGAATATGGGATATAGATCTTTGTCATAAGTTCAGCACCTCACTGGTACCCCAACTTTAACTGGGGCAGCTAGGTGGTGCAGTGGATAGAGCACCAGGCCTGGAATAAGGAAGATCTGAGTTCAAATATGACCTCAGATACTTACTAGCTGTGTGACCCTGGACAAGTCACTTAACCCTGTTTGCCTCAGTGTCCTCATCAGTAAAATAAGCTAGAGAAAGAAATGGCAAAACTACTCTAGTATCTCTGCCAAGAAAACCCCAAATGGAGTCACAAAGAGTCAGACACAACTGAAAAAACTGAACAACACAGAACACCTTGCATGGAGACTTGCATACTTCCTGGCCACTTGCCCTTTACTGAGAAGGTTCAATGAACTCCTGAGTGGTCTCCAGTGACTGGGGCTGTCTCAAACTGAGAGTCAGGAGGGGCTGATACTTATCAGGAGCCATGGCTTCCTCTATGTCCTTTAAGAATAGCCCAATCCTTAAGATTCTTCTTCAGAGCTTCCCATTCCTTAGACTCCTGGACTGTCTCAGTGTTATTTGTTGCTTATTCGTACTCAGAAAAGGAAACAGAATGGGAGACTGGAACATTGTCCCCTTCCTGAGATGACCCAGGGAGCACCTGATTGTTCTCCAATGATTAGAGTCTGCACAGATAATTGGCCACAGGCAATCAAAGGAGACAGACTTTTCAGGAAGAACATCTTCCATCACTCATGTCCTATAAAAGTAAATTATTGAAATTACTAGAACTTTGGGGGGCCTTTTTTCCTTCTCTCTTGAATTTCCAGCAAAGAGGGAAATGGAAGGACATTTCTCCATGACCAAACCTCCAAATGCAAATTTATAGCAGAAACTAGTAGTTTCCTACTCGTAGTAGGAGCTCATGTTTGCCCAGGAAAGCCTGGGACTTGAGTCCCTAAAACTCCTAAACACTGCATATCTTTTTCGGTTTTTATTTTTCCTCTTCTGATCACAAGTCAGTGAATATCAATCCTGAGAGATGGGGATTTTCAAACTAGGGGATTACCTTGCTGGCTTTAAAGCACCTAAATGTGAGAGTAAGGCAGTTACTTAGAGGAAGATGATTTATATAACAGCAGACACTTCTCAAAAAAGAAGAGGATGGTCAACAATATGAATCTGCAGGTGTAAAACTAAAACTGGTATTGTAGATGGCCATGAAATCTGGACTTTCCAACTATTCGGATAGGGCAGAACTAAAGTGAATACAGAATATCTGTTCAGCATTCCCACAAAAAGTCTTTACCTTCCAGGCAAAGTCTAATGAGTGCAAAGGGCTACTTGAGGGTTTTATGTTTCCTGTATCTGTTTGTAAATGCCTTTGAGTCCTTTGAGTCATATGTGGTTTCTGTGATGGAGGAAATAAAAAGCTATCCCATACCAAATACCCATATTATACAATGAAAGCTGCTGTGGGAGGGGGACCTCTATCCCACATTTGAAACCCTAGATATGAGCCATGCAAAAGTTCTGGTTTAGAAATTTCCTTCTAATTTAATTCTGGGATAGGGGCAGAGCCAGAGGGAAAAACTGACCCCCAACTCCAAGGCAGACATAGGATGCAAGAGCCCCTTGTAAAGAGTACTTAGCCACATACCGTATGCTTGTCTTAGTTTTGTGGGATGCTAGAACCAAAGAATTCATCATGTAGTGGCCAACCCCCTGGGGATAAGACTCTCTGTAGTTAATTAGATTAGTCCCTATGTAACAAGCTCAACCTATCACTAGAAATATACATGGAGATTTTTGTGCGGAAAGGCACTTGCCAGAGAAGGCCATCATGACCCCAAGATCATCTCTGTAGCTAGGATGAAATATTGAAACTGGACCATCTATAGAATTTACATTTATATAATGCTTTATGGTCATAAAACATTTTCACATAGATCTTCATAACAACCTTGTGACATAGGTAAGGGTAGTCTTATTAACCCCATTTTACCTGATGATAATAAATATAATGTACATACATGTATCTATAGCCCATGGCTATACAGCTAGTAAGTGGCATATCTGCAACTTGATAGTAATAATAGCAGTAATAATAGCTAACATTCATATAATAGTTTAAGATTTGTAAAGTACTTTACAAACTTGGTATCCTCACAAGAAGTATAGGAGGTAGGTACTATTATTATTGTGCCCATTTTACATATGAGGAAACTGAGGCCAAGAGAGATTAAGTGACTTCACTAGGGCTTCACAGCTTATGAAATGTTTAAAGGAAGCTTTGCACTGTGACTTTCTTGACTTCAGTGCTGTATCACCTGCACCACCCAGCTGTGTATGTAGGAAAAAGAAAACTTGGTGGGAAAGAGAGAACTAGGGGTGAAGAATTCAAAACAATTTTGAAACATTTAAGCGTGTCTTGAAGATTTTGTCCTAAAAGGACACCCTCGTGTATTCTTCTAAACAACAGAGATATCAAATAGGTTGGAAAAGATGAGAAAGGAGTCAGATGACAGTGAGTCCAATAATATTTAAAAATTTTCCCTTAGTGACTAAAGTTCAATTCCATTCAAATATTTATTAAGGACATACTATGTGTCAGTTACTGTGCTAAACTCTAGGGATATGAAAACAAAAGTCAAGTAGTCCTTCCCTCAGGACACTTAACATCTACTGGGCAGAAACAACATATACACAAATGAGTAAATATCAAATATATACAGATTAAATACTAAGCCACTGATTCACTTTCACATAAATCTCTGCCAAATTACCAGTTGCATTGAGCTGGTGACTTTTGCCACTGTCATTGACCTAATAACAATCTTATTTTTAATCCAATTAATTTCATTGTAGCCTCAATTTGGAATACACATGATAGTCAAAATTCTATTTTCCTGAAGTAGACGTTCTACTTTGTATAACAGAGTTCTTGCCCCTCCTGCTATAAATTCATTTCAGTCTTTGTTCCCATAGATTTGAGAAATACAAAACTAATCTGAGAAAATTTGTGAAAAAGTCAGGAGTAGGATTTATAGATTTCTCTAGATTTTTTTTTGAAGGCCAAATCCAGGGGGAAAGAATACATTGGTAGCAGCCCTGTGGTATTGCTTTAACAGACAAACCTTTTTGTTCCAAATCAAAATATTTGCTACTACAGGAAGCCAGTGTTTCAATCACTGTAGCTAAAGCAAACATTTTTTCATTAAGCCGTTAGGATGGCCAAATATTTCCATGGGGGAGCACCATTATGGAAACATGCAAATGTCTGTCCAAATACTTGGCTGTTACGGTATTCAAAAGTAACTTGAGTGATTGAAGGGTCCCTGAATGCGTAACATTTCCAGGGAGCAGTTTGGTCCCTGGGAAAAACTGGCAACATAAATTACAACTCCTAATAATAAGGGTCATTTATATACTGCTTCAGGATTTACAAATTACCCTATATAAGTCATCTCATTTATTATGACATATGAAACAAAAGGCATGACTGATTGCTTGGCAGACAAATTAAGATATCTGACACGGACTTTAAACATTGATTTTCAACTGCATATTCTAAACTTCTTACATTTTCTGGGTCCAATTCTTGCAAATAAGCTATAATTTAATAGATTTCTCACACATTATAGTCTACCCAGAAAACAGACCTCCTCCTCTTCAAGAGTTTTCTATTTTTATCAATAGCATAATTTCCTCAGATATCTAGGTTTGAAATGAAGCAGCCTGTCATAGTCCATGGGCTGGCAAACTATAGCCCACAGACTGTTGCAGGTGAAAAGAGAGTTAATCCCTATGCCAAGAAGACCTGAGTTCAAGCCTTGTCTCTGACACATAGTGACTGTGTGTGTCTGGAAAAGTGATTAAATCTCTCAGTCTTCCGGGTAATTCTCTAATATTAGAAGTTGCTCAGAAGGTTCCAACGTGTACTGGTAGGAGTTTCCTCAGCTGGGAATTCCCTTTTACCAAAGACATCACAGATCAAAGTCCCTGTCCCTATACTTATTTAAGATATCCTTGAAGCTGTATTTGACTTTTCTCTGACTCTTCCTTGTTATGTCAAATCAGTTACCGATCCTTTCAATTCTTCCTATAATGTGTTCTTGCCTCGTCTCTCTCATTTGTAATGGCACCAATGTAGGCTATGCGCTCAGTTCATACTTATATTATTGCAAAAAACTAACTGTTCTTCCTTTAACCTGCCTCTGTCCTCTCTAATCCATCTTGCACCTATCTACCAGTTAATGTTACAGTAGAATGTGAGCTCCTTAAGGACAGAGCCTCTTTGGTTTGGGTCTGTGTATCCTCAGTTCGACACCCAGAACACAAAAGATACTTACTGTATGTCTGTTGAATTGAATTTCTAAAACATCACTGTGATCATGTCACTCTCTTACTTAAAATCTCCAGGGCCTTTCTATTTCTAAATTAAAAACAAGCCAAGTCTTTTATTCTGGCATCCAAGACCCTGGATATACATTCAGTACCATTCTCCACTCTAAGCAGGTTGATGTCTGAAACATAGCTATTCCAGTCTCACCTGAACACATTGGCTCACACCTTTAATGTTCTGCTCACTTCTTCCTGTCCACTTTCCCTTACCACACCAATTATCAGTTCTCCTTCCCTCCTCTAAACTCTGACTAAGTTTTTTGTTTCTACCATTCTCAAGGCATGTATCAATCAGGCATCTATCTTGTTGTGACATCTCTGATATCATTTAATTTTAATGACATATTTACATATCCAAAGCTTGATAAGTCCAGGGACCATGTTATTGTTTCCTTGACATGGTGGGTACTTAGTACAGTGGCTAATACATATTGCTGTTGTGTTATTTTAGTTGTGTCCAACTCTTCATGACCCCATTTTGGGTTTTCTTGGCAAAGATACTGGAATAGTTTGCCATTTCCTTCTCCAGCTCATTTACAGATAAGGAAACTGAGGTAAATTGAATGAAATGACTTGCCAAGGGTCACACAGCTAAAAAAATCTGAGGTGGGATTCGAACTCAGGTCTTCCTCACTCCAGGCCTCGAACTTTATTCACTGTGCCACCTAGCTGCCCTACTAACACATAGTAAGTGCTCAATACATGCTTGTTGATTGACTGTCTATGTTATGATCTTCATAAGCAAGGGGATTACACATACCTTGGAGATGATAGATCCATTAAAGAATTAAATATTGAAATAGATATTGAAACCTCCCAATTATAAATCTCTCAAGGTCAGGAAATGTGTTTAGTCATACCCTAAGGTATGACTGTTCTGGTTATAGGTGTAACCCCCTGTCCCAAAGTCCAATGGCATGGATCTCTCCTCACTGGAAGAGATGAATGCCCTGCCCTGGGTGGAGTAAGTAAGAGCAAGAGAGTTTCAGCTCTCATTCAGTTCTCTTCAGGACTTTTAAAGCTTTGAGTCACTTCAGGTGCTGCCAGCTTCAAGAGCGAAGTTGGAAAAGGACTTCGGGTTGCTGAAAGAAAAGCTTTTGGGAAGACATGAAAGAAGCTGGCAGTCTCCATCATGTCCCTATTCCCAGCTAGCTACAGTAGAGACTTTGGGGAGTTTCCTCTCAGGTGAGATTCAGACTCTCTCTCAGTTGAGCTGAGTTACCTCACTCTCAGTTGGAAAGCTCCTTCACTCTGTATTGTCTGGTATATATTTTCCTATGTGTGCTTTCTCTGATTTCTGTTTTGCTATTTGGGTTTTCTTGGCTATATGCTATGTATGTTCATTGAGGCACTGCATTTGGCAGAAAGAGGTCAAGCCTAGGATTACAGAGTTTGTGGTTCCCCTTTCCTCCAGTGATGAAGTTAGATTGAACCCAATCATATCCCCCAGATTAGTAATATCTAAAGAAGACAGATATAATTCTAATCCAGTATCACCTCTCTCTGATGAGAACATGGAGTAGACTCCCACCCAACTTTCTGCTTCTCCTCCTGGCAGAAATTAAAGTCTTCCCTGCAGAAAGGTGGGGAGAGATTGGGCTATAGATGTCTCTTCTTCCTCCCTTCAAGCCACACAACACCCGCGTGCTAAATGTGGAGGAACAGCCCCGAAAACCTGAGGGACCTTGCTATACTTGACTCAAAGAGTTTCCCTCCATTCCCTAATGTGGGGTTAAGAGATGCTTCTTTACATTTACCAGACTAATTTGCATTTCATGGACTCCTTAAGCAACTGAGTTTGAAAGGAAGACAGGAGAGAAGAGGTAAGGGGAGGTGAGGCAAGGAGACACGAGGACAAGAGAAGGGAGAAAAGGAAAGGAGAAGAAAGGATGCTAGTCTCCTTCCTCTCCAATATTCCCACCTAAAGTCAAAACCCTGGAGGCCTTAGCCTCATTAAGGCTCTGCTGATAAATGAATGATTGAACTCAATTTGATATGAAGTAGGCCTATATCCCTGTGGAGAGGGGCTAAGTTAATGTTACAGGAAAGCTCCAGGGCAGTGCCTTGGTGGCCTGGAAGAATTAATACTATTTTCCAGATAGCCTAATTTACTCTTCTGGAGTAACTTCTTCATTTTGAGACTCCAGCTCATTAAATTAAAGGGGGGAAAAATTTTACACTAGAAAATTTTGAACTACTTTGCCTTTTTCACATATGTCTTTAATTCTAGTAGTAAATATTCCAGATCGCATGTAGGGAAAGTATATGCTATGGCAGAAAGCACTGGAGGTTCAAAATTGCCAGGCAACACTAACTGCTTCTTTAAAACTACATACATGGTCTTGTTTAGTCTCTCCCCTTTTCCTTGCTAACTTTGCATAAAAACCAGTTGTCCTCCTCTCCTTTTGAAAGAATGTTATAAAACATAAGCCTTGTGGTCTGAAACATATTTTGGTAAGAACTATACTTCCTTTTGCATTCAAAGGGAAAGAAATGGTGCCAAAACGAAAGAGAGCAGGAGACCTTATCATCATTCAACCAGCTACTTACAATGGCAAGATAAAATGTTAAGCCCTAAGGTAAGGAACTGAATCCAAACAGAAGCTTTTAGTCTCATACATGGAATGTTTAATGTTGTCTGCTCAGGGACAGAGGAACCAGCCTATTACAGAAAGTCATGTTAGGACCAACTTTAAATACAAGCATAATTAATTATGCTTCTAGTCAGTGGTGGGTGTTTGTGTGTTTGTTTTTTTAAGCATCTCTGCCTTTACTCTTCTTAATATAGCACTTTGAGCTCATTAAAGGAAAGGAACTATTATTGTCAACTTTCTGAGAAGTCACTCCTGTTGGAAAGGAGTAAAAGGCCTGGATAATCCCAGATAAAAGATAATTTGACATTTAAATTTGGCCAGAGAATGCACATTTGGATTTACTTTAGAACAGGGGTTCTTAAACTGAGTTTTGTGAATTATATATATACATATGTATGTATGTATGTATGTATACATATATATATACATATACCAACTGCATATATATATGCATACATATGTATATAAACATATACACACACATATATATCTTACTTCAATATGATTGGATTTTTTTGATTGTTTTATTTTTGGTTTTTTGTTTTTGGGGGGGAGGGTTGGGGTTTTGTTTTGTTTTGTTTTTTGTTTTGTTTTTGCAATCCTGTGTGTTTTATGTATTAAAAACATTGGGCTAAGTAAGGGTCCCTAGGCTTCACCAGACTGCCAAAGGAGTACATAACACAAATATAAGCTTTAGAATATGATTGTGACTAATCTTCTTGGAATTCTTAATGGACAAAATAATGATACCACATTGTGAAGATCTGATGATCTAAATATCAGTCCAGTTTCCCCTTTCCCACCCTCTACTCAATTATTTTCCCTTTTTCTTTCCATGCCAGCAATGGACTGCTCAGGAGCCAGTTGTTAGAAGGCTTATCATTTCTTACATTTTCCCTAGAGAAGGTTTTAGGGTTTAACTAAATGGAAGGAGTTGAGATATAAGCAAAGTTGTAACAGAGAAGATTGGGCACTGTCATTAGTTAGTACTTGAGATCACAACGGAGCTAAAATTTAAATGAGTATTAGCTGTGAATAAACACAAAAGTAAAATTTGCTACACAGCCTTCATTGTCACCCCATTCACTGTATTATAAAGAAATGACCATATATAAATCTATGGTTCGTTTTATCATTAGATACCACACCTAAGTCTAAACCAATCATCAAAAGGTTTGGTGGTCAAGCAATAAGGAGACAAATTTTTAAGCTGCCTAAAGTGAAATTCATAATCTTTGTGAAATCCCTTAATGGATAGCAGGCAAAAAAAAAAAAAAAATGGAAGACTACTGTAACGAATAATCCCTTCCATCAATAAGAATACATTTACCCTTTATTTAGATTTTTCAAGGATATCAGATTTAGGGAGAGAAGATTTAAGGGGAGTTGGGTAAGATGGCTGTCTTCAAGGATTTAGATAACTCCATATAAAAGAGGGATTCATCTTACTCTGGCCCCCAAGGGAACAAGTAAGAGCAATGGGTAGAAGCTACAAAGAGACAAAATTAGGCTTAATGTAAGGAAAGACTTCTTAATTATTAAAGATATCCAAAAATGGAAAGGGATACTTCATGTGATAGTGGGGTCCCTTGGGTATGATGTAGAAAGGATTCGTATGCAGACAAATTCTACTAGGTGTCCTATGAAGTTTCTTCTAACTCTTAAGATCTCTGATGATATGAAGGCTGGTCCCTGTGGGCAAAAGGCAGGTGTCAATTGTTAATCCATCACCATTTTCCTTCAAGGAATAATTGTAGGTCTTAAATTTTTGGGATTATTATTAAGGATTCCATTTTTATTATAAGGGCATTATTACTGATAGTTTTATATTTATACTGAGCTAGGATTAGCTCCCGGTAGTCCATGTGTTTGATGGGTTACAGATTATACTGTATTTGTGTGTTCATTATTGAACTAAGAATATGAATACTTTGCATCTCTTGGCAGAGAGGTGATGAACTATAGGTACATAACAAGACATCTCTTATGAGACATAACCAATGTGTAGATTTGTTTTGCGTAGCCATACGTATTGTTACAAAGAAAGGTTTTTATTTGAGAAGGGGAATTATGGGAGCAGAATGGGGATGGTGATGATGTAATTTCAGAAAGAGAGAAGAAAAAGAGAGAAAGTACCAATGAAATATGCAAGAAATACACAGGAGAAAGCAGGAAGAAGTTCCAAAGGGGACACAAGATAGGGCAGTGTTGATACTATTTTATTAAATTAATATATACTTTAAAAATAATATATGTAATAATGATTCATAGCTTCATATGCAGGCTTCTTTTCTTCTTCTTTGTATTTGAAAATGTTCCTATTTGTTCTTTGTCAAGTTCAAAATATGAAACAAAAATAAAAAGAATGTTTCCTATAATCCAAATACCTAAATTTCTCATTAAATCTCTCTCTTTCTCTCTCCCAGGGACAATGAGTTGAGCAGAGCAGACTAGGCTGCTTTGGAAAAACTGAAAAGTGTCTTCTATTTGTCAGAAGTGGGATGAAGGCATGTGTAGATATATGAACTAAATCCGTCATCATGACTTGCAAGTCAATTCAAAGCACATTCTCTACCGATGTCAGGTCAATAATGTCATCTGATATCGTATTACCGCATGATGACAATCATGCTATTATTCATAAATATTATAATGAGTTTTTGGAAGAAGCAAGGCACAATGGAAGAGTACTGGCTCTGGAGTCAGCAGACCTAAATTTACATCTGCACAGGCTTCACACATGTGGGGGACTGAGCAAGTCACTTGATCTCTCTGTGTCTTGGCTTCCCCATTGAGGAGTTGGACTTCATGGTCTCTGAGGTGTCTTCTAGCTCAGGATATATGATCCTATGATCCCAAATTTCTCCCTAGAACATAGACCCATCTTTTTACCACTAATATTCTTCCATTGATACACATAGCTATGAACCACAGAAAAAAAAACCTAATCTCCGAGGTATTAATGTCGAGGGTCACCCAAAGGCTATTTGAGAAGAACTTTTTGAGGCTAGAGTAGGTCGCAATATATTACCAATGAACAATTAACCAGAAGATATACCATGAAATATTAAATGAATGAATGAAAAAAAAATTAAGGGCCTACTACATGCTAGGCAATGAGGACACAAATATAAAAGTGAAATAGTCCCTATCCTCATAAAGCTTACATTCCCCACTTTACAGAGAAGGAAATTGAGACTGAGAGAAGTTACATGACTTTCCCTGGGTCACATATTTAATTAGTGCCTGATACACATTCAAACTCAGGTTTTCTAAGACTCCAAGTCTATTGACTACTCAATATGATTAATTAATAATTATTAGAGTTAGTATAACATGGTAGTTTGGAAGCTGGCCTCAAAGCCAAGGAAGATGTGGGTTTCAGTCCTGCCTCTGACACCTACTGGCTGTGTGACTCTCAGAAAGTGATGATCTTTGAGTGCCCCAGGAAATTCTCTTAAGAATGTAAGTTGCAGAGAAAGTGCCAACCTGCATTAAAATAAGAAGTTCCTTTACCCAAAAATTCTCTATATCAATGAAATCAGAAATCTAGCCTCAATTCTATTAGTAATTAGTAAAGCAGCTATCATTTTGGAGGCTAGTCTGAAAAATTAAAAATAGAGCTCCTCCACTAAAAAAAGGTTGGGAAAATTTTCTTAACTAAACTACGTAAACCTGATTATGATACCAACTGTCTCTCATTCTTTGACTATGTAAACTGTTAGAAGGGAGTATCAATCTAAACCATATGGGCCAGCATTACCTCCTAACCACAAGGAGACATTTAATGGGATTAAGACATATTGAAAAAGAATTATGAATTATCAAAAGTAACTGGTTACATACCCTGAAGAGGTCACATTTAATTTGTGTGTGTGTGTGTGTGTGTGTGTGTGTGTGTGTGTGTGTCCTTATTTCATTTTTGAGTGGCTTACACTTTAATAGAGGCATGATAGATTGAGAGAGAAAGGCCTCAAAATTAGGAAGACCAGGGTCCAAGCCCCACCTTTGACATTTACTAGCTTTGTAACTCCAAGCAATCCCCAACCTCTCAATGTCCAAGAAATTATCTAAGACTATCAGGTGAAGAGCAATTGCTGATCTGCATTTGTAAAGGGAATTTTGTTAATGAGAGTTTGTCACAACAATAAAATCATTGGTTCTTTCCAATGACCTACAAGAGACAGGGTGAAGTAATCTAAAGACATCTCTGAGACCTGATGTATTAAATATGCTGTTTCTGGACTGCCAGGCTTATGTGAAAAATTTGTTGGTAAGAACATTTTAAGAAGTAAGGTTGTCTTGTAAAGGTCTGAATCTAGACTATTTTTCATCCTGATATTCATACAGATGAGATTTTCTTCAATCCTGGAGGCAGAGTCTGAGCCTTTTGATGGAAGTCCTTAGTCAAGCAGTCTGAATTTCTAAACTGAGCATTCAATTTGGCTGTTTCACATTTAGAATGAGAATTAACCTGACTTTGCTGGGACAGATGACCCTTTTAACTTTTTTTTTCCCTGACCCAAGTACCCTGACAAATTGGTCTTTTACAATTACCCGCATAATGAATAAAACCTAAAAGTAGAAAATTAATATGCCAGAGTAGAGAAGACTGTTAAAAAAAAAAAGAATGAAAGATAAGAAAAAAGAAAAAAAGGCTCTGATATAGGCACTTAAAACAGAAAAGGGTTAGACTATTTGAACTGAAATGAATGGGGAGGGGAAAAGGAAAGAGAAGGGAAGGTAGGAGGAAAGAAAGAGGGAGAATAAAGAGGGAAAGGAAGAGAAAAGAAGAAAAGGGAAAAGAAAGGAAGGGGAAATAGTAGAAAGACACGTATATGTGTATTTAATATAATTTTATTTAATTTTAATTTTTTAATCTAATACTGTCTGAAAGTTCTCCTCTCCTTTCACAAGTAAACGTCACACAGTAATTCTCCTTTTACTTTCTAATACTGCCTTGATAATTTGTAAAAGAAAGTGGATTTAGTGACATATTGCATAATGAATTACCTTTCTTTCTCTTTCTAAAGATTATATAGTTCCTATTTTGTCCCTTTCCCAACCCCACCCACCCACTCATATATTTTTTTTAATGGTATAATGACATCTTACAATTCTGGATTAAGATTGAGAGATTGGATTAAGAGATGGATTAAGAGATCTGGATTGTCTTTCCTACTTAGCATATGAGTAAATTAGCACATAGAAGTTTAAAAAGGTTATTAATGACAGCAAAATGTTAGGGAATAAAGGCACAGTTCTCATCTATTCCCGATCTCATCTGCCCAATTAAATCAATGGGACCATTGCAAGGATGGGTTTTTGGATGAAGGAAAATACATAAATAGTAAAGTTTCAAAATAACATTCTAACAACTGAAGTTGAATCACACTCCTCCCCCCATCCCACCCCCCAGGCCCCAAGTGGTCTATAATACTCAGGTCCACTTGCTTTTTAAAAGTGGTGGTCATTTACATCTCTCTCTTTTCCCAGTAGTACTTTGTAGAAAGGGAGCTAGTTTGTCTTCTACCCTTGAATTGATCAACCCACCCAGTGGATTCTCCTAACAAAGAATCATCACATTCTAGGTAAGAGGAAAAGGAGGAAGGTAGGGTTGATGACACTGACACAGCCTTTATTTTTCATAGATTTGAAGACTGTCACAAGAATTTACCAAGAAATATTCATGACTTTATTGACTGATTGCTAGATTTCATTTTCATTAAAATCATATATATTACCTCCCTTTATTTCTTTGGAGCTTTGAGGATTGTTGTTGTTGTTGTTGTTGTTGTTTTAAATAAGATTTTGGGACATAAGGAAACCAAAAGAGGGGGGAGAAGAAGAAGCAAAAGAAGGAAAACATATTACCTAAGATGTTTTCTGAACTAGCAGTTCCCTAAAGTTGGTAACACAAAGCTGATTCTTGGGAGGTAACATTATGACATCAATTGAGTTGTTTGCTTTCTCCAACAAGATTGCTACAAACACTATAACAGCTGTTCTGGGTCTTTCCCACATTGGGGAAAAATGTTCCATTTCACAGCTATGATTTCATACATATGAAATATGGCCCTCAGGTGGCCTGAGAATCTTTAGCTTATAATAGAATTTTTAATTAAGTTGTATATAATACTCACACGAAATATGAAGGAAACATATGTGGGTATGAGAGTTGAGATTCCATCCCTCCTTTTGCTTTGGCTTCACATCATTTGTAACATGACAAAGAACTGGTGCCAGAGGAGAGACAAACAGGCAAAACCAAGAAATTATAAGATCCCTGAGTCCAAGAGCTGGTATGCAATATATAGAGAACAGTCCAGTTCAATCCCCCAAATTCCAACAGATCTATGATTAAACTGCCCAAGACAGATGTTTATCCTAAGTCCTATTTCTGGTTGTGCCACAGACTTATTTTGTGTCTTTAAATAGTCATCTAACTTTTCTGGGTTTCAATTTATCTAGTTCTAAAATAAACACAAACCCCAACTACTATCTATTTTGTCACTTGATCCTATTGAATTTCATTCATCGTTCTATATAGAATGTCTTGTATTAGAAGGGCTCTCTGGATGTCATTCTCTAATTGATTTATGTGTATAAGTCTCCTCTCCACAATATTATTAATTCCTTGAGGACAAGACTTTTTTCAAACAGTTGACACTAGCTAGCAGAGGGCTGAACCCAAGGCAATTCAATGATAACCACAATCCCCATCTTCTTCATCATCACTACTACTGCCACCACCACCAATATAATTTTCATTGTATTATTGGGTTGAATAGGGAAAGGCATCATGGCATAGTAGATAGAAAGCAGATTTTGGAGCCAGAAAGATATAGATTCAAGTGTAGCTTTGATCCACATGGACTTGATAAAACATTTGACTTTTCTGTGCTCCCCCCAATTTTTTTTTCCCCAAGTCTGTAGATGAATTGCTAATCCACAGAAGGAATTCCTTACACTGATCAAATCACGTGAAGAGATCTTCTCCATCTTGACCATCACACAAGAAATTGAGTTGAATTAAGAGACACATGCATTAAGGAAACATTCCATTACTTAGTAGGTCTTGACGTAGCTATACTTATATGTTCTCAAAGTTCAGCTTGTCTTAGAAATGCTGCCTTTTAATCATGAGGGCTGTTTTTGTCCATTAGCCATACTTTTCTCCATCTCACTATAGATCCATAAAGGCACCCCCTAATAAAGTGATTGAGGTTGGAAGAAGTAGACCACCCATGAAGAATCCAACTGGCATACAGTCTACTTGCAAACAGGCTACCATGTTCAGCATTCAGTGAGCATATAATTGTAGAGCTGGAAGGAACGTTAGAGGTAATCTCTCATTTGACAGATATGGAAACTGAGTACCCAAGAGGTCAATTGATCTAAGGTCACACAGTTAATGACACAGCTAGTACTTGAAGTCAGGTTTCCTGATTTCTAACCAAGTGTTTTTTTTTCTTTTCCACTAAAGCATGCTGTTGGGAATATATCCCAACATCTACCACTTAGATGTGATACTCTTTGAAAAGCACTCAGCTGTAACAAACTCTGGAAACCCAAAGAATGAGTGTACTGTCTGTACAGAATTTTCCAATCTGTGCTTTGTCCTCAATGTTTATCTTCACTATTGCTTTTCTTATACGGCTGTCACAACTGAAAATGAATGCCCCCTTCTGAGCTACACATCCCACAGTGCTCCAGGGACCACCAACTTCTAGCCATATATTCCTCCCTTAGAAGAGACACCTTCCAACAAATATCCCCTGGTTCGTATGCCTATTTCTGCATACTCCTATAGCCTCCTTTCTCATTGTTTTGACATTCTCTCCCTTTTTCCTCTCTTGATTATCCTGAGTTCTGGGAGATTGAGGCTACATATCCACTCCTTAGGAAGTGATTGTCAATCTCTTTGGTCCTGCCTTCAGGTACAACCTTCAACACTAAGCCAATAGTAATAGTAACAACAACAACAACAACTATTATTTCTATAATTCATGGTTACATAGTGCTTTCTAGTCATAGGGTGGTTTATATAAATTATCTCATTTTATCCTTACAACAAGCATATGAATTAGCTCATTTAAGTGGGGAGTGTTGATCAAGGGAGATGCATGAACTTGATGAAGTTATAAGAAGATTGGATATCACCATTAATACCTCACTGAGTTGAAGACAACTCTTGGGTTTGGGTGCTTTTCTATCCAAAGACAATTAATGGAGGATGAGTAATTAAGTCTCAGTATCTGAGGAAGATTTGAATGGCCTGGGATATCATGACTCAGAGCCACCCCTTTGAACAGGACCTGTAAAAATAATTGACACATAGTAAGTATTTACTACATGTTGCCTTGATTTGGGAGTCGCTCAGTGTGCTCCAGAGAGTCAGTGAGAGACTCTGGTCACTGGAAGCAATGGGGGTGGGGGGATGGAAAGGCAAGATGGTTGAAGCCTTTACATCAACACAACTCTCTAGAGAGCAACCAGACTCACACATGATGGCAGAGAAGAAGCAGTACACACAATCTTCCTGCCCAGGTAATGGGGGGACAATAGTGGAGTAGCAAGAGTGCCTGGATCCCAGATGATCTGACCCAACCATGGAAATGTAGTAACAGAAAGATGTTGTAGTTGAACACACTTTTACCCTCATGGTCCCAGGAAAGGAGAACCACATGGAAAAGTGGTGGAAGTTCCTTAACCATTTTTTGGAGGAGTAGGGAGAGTTCCTGAAAACTCAGCCTTCTAAAGGATTGTCAAGAGTCCCTAGACCAAGGATCAACCATATATGCCAGCGGCTGGAGAAACAGCAAAAGACAACCAGGATGCCTTTTTATCTCTAGCTAGAACTGTGATTTGATTGGTGTGAAGGACAATAACTGTTAAGGTAGATAGGCAATTGTCCCTCACATTATAGTCTCAGAGTATTGCCTGGGCCATGGAAAGAGTGAATGACTTTCCCAAGGTCACAAACTCAGTATGTCAGAGGTCGGATTTGAACACTGGTCTTCAAGATTCTGAAACCACTTCTCTATCCACCATACCACACTGCTTCTCACAATAAGGAGCATAATAAAGAGGATGGGGTTACATCTTAGACATTGTCTTCCTCTACTACTAAGAGTTATTCACGTGATACAAGACTGAAGGGAACAGGGCAGCTTTTCTAGCAATACCAAATTTATTTTCCTTCCTTGGAGAATCCAGACCCTTAGAGCAGAACTATAAAGATTCATCATGGTGAAGGCTGGACTCACCAAAATGGGATTATTGTCAACTGTTGATAGGCTACTATGAATTTTTTGTGCTATCCAGTATTTTCTGTAGTATGAAATAAATACTACCCTGTATCTAGTAAGTATTTGTTACCCTGAGTGCTTACACAGGAATTGAGTACTCACTTATTCATGTCAGTGGATACCTTGACATGAACTCTATTCTATAGTTCTGAAAGGAAATTCCAGGTGGAGACAAAACAAACCAAAGAGTAACAAGTCATGTGAGTAGCAACCCCCAATGCTTGATCCTGCTCTTTGTAAGCTTAGAGCCTGAGATGATGGGTCATGCATAGTAATATGCATGCAGTAATAATAATATAATAATGATAAATTATACTTATCTAGTTCTTTAAATGTTTCCAAGCACTTTACCTTCATTAGCTCATGCGAGCTTCATTGCAACCCTATGAAGTAGGTGCTATAGATACCCTCATTTCAAAGAGTTTCAAGAAACTGAGACTCAGAAGATTTAAGTGTCTAGACAAAGATCACACAATTATAGTTTTCTAAGTCCAGGTCCAGCATGCTTTCCTCTGGCATTCAGGAAACATACTTCCAATATAAAGACCATGATTGTAATAGAGCTTACAAGGCCCTGGCTAGAAGCCTCTGAGTCTCTGGCCTATGCATGGATGCCTGAGCCAAATGACTACAATCACATTGGAAAACATTTGAAGGATAGGCCTGATATACAAAGCACTAAACTAAACCCAGATGAGGATACCTGAATTTTAACCCCAGCTCTCCACTTCCTAGCTGTAAGACCTTGGTAAATTCATTTCATTTCTCTTGGTCCAATTTCCTCATCAATGTAAGGAAAATGATCCCTTCCAATATTAACTAGAATTCTGTTTGTTTATTAATTGATAACTGGTTTCTACATTACCTTCATTTCTGGTTAGAACTCCTTCTCATCCCGCCTTAATGGGTCATCCTTTGTAATAATTTTTTTTAGAAGTAGAAAAAAGCAGTTCAGAAAAACCACCCAATTCATCAACTTAGCATAAGAGCATATACAATATTCCATATTCATAGTTCCCTATTTCTGAAGGGAAAAAAAGGGAGGAAACTATATTTTCTCAGCTCTTTCAGGGCCAAGATTCTTGATCCTTACAATAACACATTGTTAGGGTTTTGTTGTATTCTTTTTTAATTCATTCTATTTACATTGCTGTAGTCACTCTATGTTCCTACTATTCTGTAACTCTAAAGTTATCTGGGCCATGACTCAAGTGGCAAGAGGCCTGTTTTTGGCAGGCCACTTCACTTTTATATTTTGGAAAAATAATTAGACAGAAGCCTCATTAGTAAAGGGTTCTAAATGCCAGTGACTTGCAGCGAGGTGACAGCCCTTCAATGGATCTGTACAACAAAGATGCCATTTTGCCTCTGCTTACGCATCCTATTTCCTGATCTGGGGCAGCAAGCAATTAACTAGATATATGAGCTGTTTATTCACTGCACTTTTCAATACTGTACTGTAACAATCCCCCAAATGCCCCCCTGAAGGCGTGAGGTAACTCAAACACAGGTGCAGGAAAGCTAACACAGCAGAAAGAAGAATGTGCAAAAATCAATTGGGAAATCAGAATCTTGATTCTGCTTCACATGATTTCATGTCAGAATGACTTTTATCATATTAAATAATACAAACTTGAACATTTTCAGAAGCAAGCATGCAAATCCAAAAAAGTCTTACTGATTCAGGCTGTTTTAATCTCTACTGGATAGAAAAGCCAGGCCAGGAGAGTTAAAAGCAGATACTATACTGTACTATTTTTGACATGTGCTTTTATTTACATTAATCTAAGTAGGAGAGTTCAAATAAGTGAAATGTTAAGATCTTATAGAGAAATACTAATGAAAAGATAACAATTATTCCAACTAGCAAATGACATATATCATAGGTGCCTCTAAAGTGATTTAAAACAAATGGTAAACCATTATTTTTATTTACCATTTATTTAGCAATGTCTTTTTATTGATATTTCAGGGCTTAAAAGTTTTTTACGATTTTGTCTTTATCATTCAAGGGTTAGTATAGTCACTACTCCCTACCCTTCATCCATAGGACTATGCATCCATATTCCTCATCACAAAAGAACTTCTCTCTTGACTGAATTTCTTACCCTCTAGTTTCCTTGTGGTTTTGGCCACTGAAATTTTTATCTTGTTTTTCATGTCTGCTTTGTCTGCTCCTCTAGGTGTCACATCCAGTTGGCACATTTGGTTTATACTCCTCCCCTCCCTTGGGTTTGCCATTTCTGGCTGCCTTTGGAACTCAGCTTGATCTCACATAGACAATGCAGGACACTCTGGGTTCCTGCCAGAACTCTCACTCACACAAGGAAAGCTGAAGTTTCTGGACATTAACCCAAATACTTCCTGCCTACATTAGTGTCTCTTCAACAAAATAGAGCCCAGCCTTTTCCAGATTATCACAAATTTTAAATCATTTTATCATGCGTAGCACATTAGTATTTAGGGAAAAATCTCCCAAATTCTACTTGAAATGACAGGTGGGGTCCCCCTGGGCACAAGTGGCTATTGGTACTCTCAGTGTCTAGTAGTATCTTTGAGGGATTCAGAGAGGGAAGGGGAGGACGTGGTTCTAATGCTATACCTCATGAGCCCCCATTAGTGTGTTTCTTCTATGATCAATAGTTGATAGCAATTAGCTGGCCAGACAATTAAATTTTAGAAATGGATACTTACTTTAGTGGTATAGTTTATATAAACATCCTCCCTAAAGTCTCTGATATACTTTTTCATCAGTATATATAGAATACAGAGGAAAATGGGCTCAAGCTTAGAAGACATGTGGCAAAGGTGATAGCATAGATCTTGGAAGCCCTTTCTCTGGAGTCCTAAAATGTTCCTTTTATGTATAGTGTAGCATTTTTGCTGGACTCCCTGTAGAACCTTGAATCTGATTTTTCTCATCATATACAGCTAGTCCGTCTCTGTTTTTTAATGCAGAAACTGCTCTCAGATGTTCCTGGGAAACTACTAAAATGATGATGGGAAGTTCAAAATCTTCTGGGTGCTTCAAAGTTCATAAGGTCCTTTTCTGGTCAGGAGGAAGGAGGAGACATATGTGGGGGCTCTTTTCCTCCTCCCCCTAAGTAACTTTTTCTCGGTGGCTTTGCTGGAGCCTTCCTCTATCCTCTATCCTGACATATACCCAAATCTTCAATTCTAAAATTAATCATTGACTTTATATGTTCCATAGGATGTAACCAAGCCTCCTTAACCCATGTAAATATGCTTCTTGTATAGAATCATTGCAGTTCATCCAGCTCATGACTTTTAAGACCTTTTAAATTGATCAATGACTTTTCTACACAGTAAAGCTTTTTATTAATAGATTGATTAGAGTGTTCTCAACTTGTTAAGGTTATTATTCTTAAATGGAGTGTGGTGATTGATAGATTTAATGGACCTTTACCCTTACACATAGAAAATTGTTGACCTGCCAGTATTCCATACTCCTCCCCATACATCCAGCAGATGACTAGCAATGTGATCTTCCAATCATGGACTGGAGAAGAAACCTACTTGCATAGTGGTATACACGCCATCACACCTAATCTTGTCAAGAAATGAAGCTGAGGATCAAATTTCTAAATATAGCCACAACCATAACATAGAGAGGCAATACTGGAGTAGGAAAAGAGAAAGTAACAATAATCCTATTTCCTTTCCCCAAGACACATTTCCTTCTGATACTGTGTTACTCCAGGAGTGTTTATTCCCTGTTTGAATTTGGAATCTAATAAATTCACACAAAATTGCTACATGAGATAAATTGTTACACTGAAATAAATGCAGTAAAAGTGGTTTACCGAAAGTTCTAGCCTCCATATTGCTTTGCTAACAAATACCTCAGCCTGTTTACACTCTAGTGATGGCTGATAATACCATCAACAATTGAGGGTGTCCTAAAGTATGTTCCAAATTAACAAAACAAAGGTTTCAGTTCAGTTTTAGTATTATATAAGATTATTTTCAATTATATGCTAATTCTTTCAAAATCAGTAATCTATATTGTAATTCTATTAATGCAAATATTTGGTAAACCAACTAAACAATCAATAAAAACTTTTTGTGTGTTAATTTCTAGCGTATTTTATGCTAGTAACTGTTTTAGACAGTACAGAGACCAAAAAAGGAAAAAAAAAACAAACCCAAGAACAAAAAGCAAAATAAAACAAGATCTTAAGCGGATTCCTTCCCTCAAGAAGCTTTACATTATGTAAACATATAAGAACATATCAAATAATTATGAGGTAAATTATTTGGGGATACATTGTATGCTAGCAGCTGAGAGGATCAGGAAAGCCCTTGCATTGAAGATGGCATTTGAACTGAGTTTTGAAGGAAACTAGGGAAAACATGCTTTCCATGCATAGGTGGCAAGCCTTAGACACAGATGCAAGAAATGGAATGGTTTGTGAGCAACAACTAGAGGAACTATTTAGCAGGACCATGAAGTGTGTGAAGAAAAGTAATATAATGATAAGGGGAGAAAAGTATATTGGAATCAGGTTGTGGAGGGCTTTAAATGACAAACAGGGAAGGTCTTAGAGGTAATACAGAACCACTTGAATTTACTGAGTAGGAGAGTGACCCGGGCTGTGAATCAGTCAATAAAATGTATTGTGTCTCTGTGCCAGGCACTGTGCTAGATGTTGGGGACATATAAAGAAAGGTAAAACACAGTCCCTGATCTCAGGGAGCTAACAGTCTAATGGGGGAGATAACATGTAAATAACCACGTACAAACAAGCTTTACACAGGACAGACTGAAGATAATCAACAGAAGGAAGCTATCAGCGTAGAGGGAGATCAGAAAAGGCTCCCTCTAGAAAGTGGGATTTTTACTTCCCTTAGGGGCAGCTAGGTGGCACAGTGGATAGAGCACCAGCCCTGAAGTCAGGAGGACCTGAGTTCAAATGTGGCCTCAGACTAAACACTTGACACTTACTAGCTTTGTGACCCTGGCCAAGTCACTTAATCCCAATTGCCTAAAAAAGGGGGAAAAAAAAGTGGGATTTTTGATGGAACTTGAAGGAAGCCAGAGGAAGCAGAGAAGAGAAGGAAAAGCATTCCAGGAATAGAGGAAAGGCAGAGAATATGCGCAGAGTTGGGAGATAGAATGCCTTGTCAGTTTTAAGAAAATCGTTTTGGCAGTTATATGAAGGATGGATTCGCGTTGAAGCATTAATATTAAAAGTTTTTTCTATTATAAATATTAATACATGACAAATGATAAAGTATAATATGTCTACAGGGGGCCTCATTACATCAGGTACTCCTGAACTCCATAGAATAGACCTAGACACTGTTTCTACCATCAAAGCTCATTAGGCAAATATTCCCTTTCCCAACAGACCTTTCTGACTGTAAAGGTTACTCTACTACACTAAAGCCTTGAAACTTAATTGGACCTCCTCATATAGAGAGCCTTCCTATTCTCTTTTAACTATTACAATACCTTAGTCAGGGGATGATAAGAGTCAGAATCGAGGTGTTGCAAGTGGAAGCAAGAGCAGCTAGGTGGAGCAGTGGATAGAGCGCAGGCTGGGCCTGGAGTCAGGAAAACCTGACTTCAAATTTACCCTTTGACATGTACTAGCTATACTACCCTGGGCAAGTCACTTAACCCTGGTTGCCTCAGTTTCCTCATCTGCAAAATGAGTTGGAGAAGGAAATGGCAAATCACCCCACTATCTTTGCCAAGGAAACCCCAAATTGGCTCACAAAGAGTGGGACGTGACTGAAATGACCCAACAACCATAAGTGGAAGCAAAAGGGAAACGGACAATAGCGAGTGCAAAATAGTTTACATGGTAATCAAATGATTTTGCTCCGCTTTTGTGACTTTACATATTTACTTATTGTGGAAGTGTGTTTTGAATGTATTCATGTAAAATTTCAAAAATTCCACGTAAATTTATAAAATATGCATTTAACATATAAGTAATTTTTAATAATCCACCTTGACAGAGGAAAGTAGAAACTTGGATAATTAATCCTACTTGACTTCAGAAAATACTACTTTGGAATTTAATGGATCTTTGACACTATTAATATGGATAATTCCTCCATCAACGCTTTTTACAACCATTGATACTATCTTCTTTACCCCCTTACCCTGTTATCTAATCAGTTGCCCCAAACAGTCATTTGAATATGTCTTTCAACATTTCTTTTCCACTCCCATTGCTATCACATTAGTTCAGGCCTACGTTATCAGTACTGTTACAATAGCCTCCAAACTGGTCTCTCTGCCAGGGAGGAAGCCGGGGAATACAATGGGTAAGGAATTTGGAGTTAGAAGATCTAGCTTTGAATCCCAGGTCTAATATTATTGCCTGTGTGACCATGGGCAAGTTGCTGAACCTCTCTGAGTCTGTTCTCTTATCTGTAAAATGAGTGGGTTAACCTCAATGCTATCTAAGGACCTTTTCTAATCTAAATCAATGAGCATAGGTGCTTCCAGTCTCTCCCCTATCCAATAAATCCTTCAGAGCTCCACCAAAGCATTCTCCCTAACAGACATGTGTGGTTACATCATTCCCCTGCCCGCAAACTTACAGTTTATCCTCATTGTCCATTGAATAAAATACGAGCTCTTCAACTTGGCATTTGAGTCCTCCCACCAATGGGACTTCAACTTAACTTTCCATACTTTCCCACAGTGCTCTATTTCATATGTTGTACCCTCAGCACTTACAAAGGTGCTTAGCTGAGAGGCAACTAGGTGGTGCAGTGGATAGAGCACCGGCCTTGAAGTCAGGAGGACCTGAGTTCAAATCTGGCCTCAGGCCAAACACTTGACACTTACTAGCTCTGTGACCCTGTGCAAGTCGCTTAACCCCAATTGCCTAAAAAGGAAAAAAAAAGTGCTTGGTGCATGGTGAGCATTTAATAAAAACATACTGGCTGATTCTAGCAAATGTGAAGGACTCCTTGATCCCTTATATCATTCCACGCCTTTCTATACCCATATGCTTTTTACCTATGCCTGAAAATATTTGGTTGTTCAGATGTGTCTGACTCGTCAGGATACTGTAATGAGGTTTTCTCGGCAAAGATGCTGGCATGGTTTGCCATTTCCTTCTCCAATGCCTAAGAAGGACTACCCCTTTGTCTCTGTGTAATGACATTTTTCCAAGTCAGGTTCAATCTCTTCCATGAAGCCCCTCTAGTGCAATATTGTAGAGATCCATTCTTGGCCATATACTATTTAACATTATCATCAATGACTTTGATGAAGGCATAGGTGACATTTTTACCCAATTTGAAAAATAGACAAAGCTGGAAAGGATAACAGACAGAATGGATTTCAGAGACAGAATTAATAATAATTTTATTATAATTTTAGTAGCTCACATTTATATAGGCCCTACTATGTGCCAGGCACTGTGCTAAGTGCTTTACAATTATTATCTCTTTTGATCCTGACAACAACCCTGAAAGGTAGATACTATTATTATCACCCCCTTTTTACAGGTAAGGAAACTGAGGCAAACAGAGGTTAAGTGACTTGCCCATGGTCACATAGTTAGTAAGTATCTGATGCCAGGTTTGATTTTAGGACTTCCAGACTCCAGGCCCAACATTCTATTTAATGTACTATTTAGCCAGCCAGATACTAAAAAAAAAATTGAAGTGTTTTTAATTACATGTAAAGACAATTTTTAACATTTTTAATAATATTTTAAGTTCCAAATTTTCTCCCTCCCTCCCTACACTGTCCCTTCCCTAAGATAGTAAGCAATTTGATATAGGTTATATAAGTGCAATCACATAAAACCTATTTCCATATTAGTAATGTTGTGAAAGAAAAAACAGTTTGCAAAACAAAAAGGAAAAAACACAAAAAAAGTAGTATTTTTCATTCTGCATTCAGACGACTCTATCAGTTCTTTCTCTGGATATGAATAGCATTTTCCATCATGAGTCTTTTGGAATTGTCTTGGATCATTGTATTGCTGAGAAGAGCTAAGTCAATAGTAGTTGATTATCACACAATGTTGCTGTTACTGTGTACATGTTATCTTTTTTCTGCTCATTTTACTTTGCATCAGTTCATGTAAGTCTTTCCAGGTTTTTCTGAAATCTCTAGTCAGTCAGATTTAAAAAGATGTTGGCAAACTAGAATGTCAACTGGGTTGAATGGAGTAAGATTCAATTTAATAAGCATAAATGAAGTCTTATAGTTGGATTCAAAAATTTGACTTCACAGGCATAAGACAGAGGAGGCACATTTAGGTAGCAGTTCACCTGAAAATGATTTAAAAGGACCAGATGCTCAATATGGGTCATCAGTATGATATGATAGCTAACAAAATCTTAGGCTCAATTGAGAGTAATAGCATCCAGGAATTAGGAGATTATAGTCTTTCTATATTCTTCACTGGCCAGATCATATATAGGATATTGTGTTCAGTTCTGGTTACCACATATGAAGAAGGATAATGAGAAGCTGGAATATATCTACAGGAGGCAATATTGTTTGGTTTTTTCCAATTGTGTCCAACTCTCCATGACCCCATTTGAGTTTTTTTTTTTGGCAAAGATACTGGAGTGGTTTGCCATTTCCTTCTCCAGCTCATTTTACAGATGAGGAACTGAGGCAAACAGGGTTAAGTGACTTGCTCAGAGTCACAGAGCTAGTAAGTGTCCAGATTTGAACTCTGGAAGCTGAGTCTTCCTGAGGAAGCAATAGGAATGGTGAAAGGCCTCAAAATCTTCCCAAAAGAAGATTGGCTCAATGAAATAGGGATGTTCAGACTGGAGAAAAGAAGAGACAGCTATATTTTAGTGGTTGGAAAGCTGTTCCCAAAGGGCAAAAGTAAGAGTCATGGTTGGAAGTTGCAAAGAGGCAAAGCTAGATTTGAGATAAGGAAAAATGTCCTAACAAATAAAGCGCTCCATAGATGAAATGGGAAGCCTTTGGCAAGTTCCTGCCTATTGGAGGTCTACAAGTAAAGCCTGATGATATTATCATTGTGATTGTTACGGTGATCCCTAAATAAATTCAGATTGGACTAGACAATCTCTGAGGCCTCTTCCATTTGGAAATTCTATGATTTTAATTCTGTGACTTTATTTAAGCTATCCATTTAACATTTTTAAATTAGTTTAGGAGTGAATTTAGGTGCACATAACTGCTACCTAAATGTGCCTACTAGATGAATGTCTGAGTAGTAACCCTACATGTGCATTGATGTGAAGTGTAGCTACAGTTTCCTAAAGAAAAATATTAGACAAGATCTTACTTGTCCAAGTAACAATCAAAGGATCTTTCAAACATTGGAGTCAAAGGTATACTATAGGATTGGCCTGACCACCACTTTTGTGATATGATGATTGTGCATGCAAACAATCCCTGAATCTTCCTGGGAACAACAAATATGTATTTATTTTCTTGTTGAAATCTTCTGTTAGTCTATCAAAATTAAGACCAAAATTATAATATCCCATTGAACTCTGCTTCATTAAGCACCAATCACCCTGAGAGGCAAGTAACTATAAATGTATGTGATTGTGTGTGTGTGTGTGTGTGTGTGTGTGTGTGTGTTTGTGAGCACATTGGGAGAAAGAAAGGGGAAAGGGAGGAATAGAGAGATGTTCAAGGAAGATAAATTTTAAGCTTTCTTGTGAATCACTCTGACCATCAGAATTCTGTGCCTGGTGTTTCATTTTGTTTTTTGTTTTTTCCTAGTTTTTCCTTCTCATCTCATATAAACAGTACATATTTGACAGCATTTATGTGTGAAACAAGATTACTAATTTTGAAATATCATATGGATCTTTACTTGAAATGATGATCAATGCTATCAAATTCATGTTTGATGTCTCCCTACACTAGTTTTGTGGTGAGTCAGAAAGTCTGGATTTGAGCTTTGGTTCTGCTATTAACTAGCTATGAGCAATTCACCATAATCTTTTGTGACTTATTTTTCTCATCTGTAAAATGGAAATAATAATGGTTCCCTACCTACTTCCCAGAGATATTCCAAAGACAAAAAGCGAACACCAATAAGGAATACTTTTTGGGGAAAAAAAAAGCTTCATGGTGCTTGGCAGATTCTAAGATTCTTTGTAAGGCCTAGTTTAAGCCAAGATAATCAAATGGTGAATTTCAGTCAGGACCCCTGGAAGTCACTCAGTTAAACAAGATTCCTCTCTTTCACACCCATGCTGACTTCTGGATCACTTGCTTCATTCTGGCAAGAGAAGCTACTATCAAAAAATATTAAAACCATTATTCATAAATAGCAATGTTTTCTGTTACATTGTTCATTTTTTGGTCACAAAAATGCTTCAAACCTGAGTGCAAATTGATACTAAAGAAAGTCTAATTACATCATGAAAGTCACCCATGTGTAGGGAAACTGAAGCCAATTCACCATCACAAGCCAGATTTTACATTTTCTAATAGAATGATTTGTAATTTAACTTGCTTCAAAGTATTCCTTTTCGATCCCTCCAAAGCCATTTGCTCCTAATATAGCACAAAAGAGTAAAAATGAAGAGATTAAGCTGCTCAAAATCCTAATAGCATGTTTACAATAGTCTTTGGGTTTTCTCTCTCTATTTTTTTTTAACTACTGAGCTAAAAACCTTCTAGTAAAATGCACGACACTTGCAGATTTTGACTGCCTTTTCCAACTTCTCCGTAAACATGTAAACTTGAGCCATCTGTACTTTTTAATATTTCCTGTAAGGCCTGTCACTGCACCAATCTGCTATTTTGACTGGCTGTACAAGAAGTCATTGTGTGCTAATTTTTCCCTTGGGCACTTCATCCACTTTATTAAATTTTTTTCTCTTGCTCGCTAAAATCTTTTACACAATAATAAACTGTATTTTTTGATACACGGGCCCAGCCCACTCTGTATTGTTCGGTATTTCTTTATCTTAACTGAACTATGCTTTCTACTAAAGAACAATATAGTCTGAGGACTCTTTTAAAGTAATGTGTCCAAGCTTGTAGTTGCAAAAGACGTTTAGGAGTGAAAATGACTTTTCTCCTCTGAAATTTTTTTAAATACACTACAGACCTTGACGTTAGCTCAAAAACTACCCTAAAAGCAAAAAGGATGAGTGGAGACATTCCAAGGTAGGTACAATAAAGTTGGACTTTCATCATATGAGTTTAAAATTCTCTTCTTCTCCTCAGGTTATACATTATGTTATTTTATAGCTCCATCTCACTGTATCACCCTGGAGTCATTTTCCCACTCTCACACTCAAATGGTCAGTAAGTTTAAGCCATCTCTGTTTAGATACCATCTGTACCTAAGCAACCTAAATTTGAAAGCTCATTTTGAAAATATTAAAATTATAACATGGCTAATTATTGTGGTATATTTCCTTGGAGATATTTATAGTCAAATTATACACTTTCAAATGTATTCCATCTACCTGTTTCATAGAGTTGTTTTAGGAATCAAATGAGATGATTTAAAATATTCTGTAAACTTTAAAACACTTTAAAATAGGTTGCTTTTGTTATCTTCTCATTCTCATCATTTTTCAATGGGGTAGTAATGGTCCTATTATCTTGCTATTCTATTTTATCCAGTGTTTCACATATTAATGCATAGGTGGAAAGATAATTTTTCATCGTTGAATAAAAATATTAGGATGTAAGCTCTTCGTTTTTGGGATCATGGAAACCATCCTTGATTATAACCCTAATAAATGATAAGAGGGATGATATGTACTTTATCCTATTTCCATATGATTTTAATCTCATCTGCTAGATCTCTATATTTTGAAAGCTTCTTATTCTATGTTGCTTGAAGATTGTATTTGTATGATGACATTGTGAAAATGTCATTTTTAAGCTTTTATTGATCAATATTGTGTCTGAACAATTTGGGGAAACAGTTCTGTTTGTAACAATAGTCTGGTTCCAGTACAGTTTATTGAATTATCTAGGATATTCCAGTATAATCAAGGATATTCTGAGGTCTGAATTTGTAGTATGAGGATGTTACTTTAGTCTATGAGGAATAGTGATTTTCTCCATGTATAATTCTAACCACTAAGTCATGTATGGTTAGCAATAGGTAGACATTAAATTTTTACAGACTGCACTGATTTATTCCAGAGTTTCTACCATTTTCTTGAGCCATTTATATTGATCACTACATCTAGATTTCTTAAGGAAAACCCTGCTGTAATTTTGGGTGACAATGATCTGACCCCGGAATGCCATTAGAGCCTCTTTATTTCCAACAACAAATCTGCATGACTCAGACATGTGTTTGATGATTCATTCATCAAACACAAGATTATTCATCTTTCTGTAACTATCTTGGGGTATTGGTTTTACTATTTTATAGGTTTTTGTTAGGTTCTTTTCCTAATCTGTTATAGTACATTTTATATTTTCAAGTCTATACATTAATATAGCTATTGATTAGGTGCTAATTGTTTTAAATGTGTTCCTTTCATTTCAGAATGCCAGTAACTTAACATAGTCAGATTTCTCTTTGATGTTTTTATGTTTGATGTATCTTGCCTGGAAGAAACTAAAGTATTTGTGATGATTACCTTCCTATCTTCCTTGATATGGCTTAAGAAATTTAGATAGATAAATATAGATGCATGTGATATAAACAAGGCCAATGGTATTTTGATACAGTTAAAGAAAATTCCATGAGACGAAGCAGCTGTTTATTTTTTCTCAATGGAGTTGTGAGGTTTTTTAATGCAAAAAAGTCAGTATTTTTATTTTTACACATCACAACATAAATATAAGTTGCATTTCTGCTCCACCTACTCTTCCTTTTCAAACTGTTTTTTCTTTGACAGGAAATGGAAAGTCTTCTTAAATGTTTGGAAACCACCCCTGGGCAGTTTGCAAACAGAAAAACTGCAAGCTGTCAACAAACATGACCGAACGCTCCAACTCTCTAAAAAGAAAAATGTAAACTAAAACAGCTCTAAGGCTTCACCTTATACCCATATGATTGATAAAGATGACAAAAGATGAAAATGGTAAATGTTGAAGGGACTGTGGAAAGATAGGCACACCAATGCATTTTTGGTGGAGCTGTGAATTTGTCCAACAGTTTTGAAAAATGATTCGGAATTATCCTAAAAAGTCACACATGCCTTTTGACTCAGTACTACCTTACTAGCAAACATAGAAGGAAAGATCCCATAGATAGAAAAATATTTATAACAATGCTTTTTGTAGTAGCAAAAAACTACAAATAAATAATATTTATCAATTAGAAAGCAGCTAAACAAAGCATAGAATATAGAAGCAATGGAATATTGTGCTATAAGAAATGAATATCAGGGCAGGTAGGTGGTGCAGTGGATAGATCACCGGTCCTGGAGTCGGGAGGACCTGAGTTCAAATCCAGCCTCAGACACTTGACACTACTGCGTCACCCTAGGCAAGTCACTTAACCCCAATTGCCTCACAAAAAAAGAAAACAAACAAATAAGTATTTAGGCCATGAATGTACAAAGACAAACCAAAAGAAATGAATATGAAGAATTCAGAGAAATTTGGAAAGACTTCTATGTACTGATGGCAAAAGGAAAATAAACAGCAACAGGAAAACAATTTACACAACCACCATAATATAAAGGAACACAACACTGATAGACTTCAAAACTCTGATTAATGCATAAGATTGGTAAAGTATGTTTCTCTTACTTTGGCAGAGAGGTGTTAAAATATAGGTGCACACAATGGATAGAGCTCCAGCCTTGTAGTCAGGAGGATCTGAGTTCAAATCTGACCTCAGACACATAACACTTACTAGCTGTGTGATCCTGGGCAAGTCACTTAACCTCATTGCCTAACCAAAAAATAAGATAAAATAAAATATAGATGCAGAATGAGTAATACATTTTTAAATATAGCCAATATGTTGATTTTTTTTTACTCTGCTTATTTGTCATAAGGGAGGTCTATACTGGGAGGGGGCAGAGGCAAGGGAATCACTGGAAAGTTACAGTTGTGTAAAACAGCATCAACATTTTAAAAGAGGAGGAGGAAAAACACCCATGAGGTCCACTACCATGATGTTCTGGTGAAATAGAATGAAGAAGAGAAAACTGGAAAATGGGCTTGCTTCTATTCCCTCTATTCTATCTGTCTGGTCTGGGCATTGCTGGGCAAGTGAGCATTATCATAGAATGAGGAAGGGATCTCATCATCAGAGGACCAGGCATAATAGGCCCATGACCTTCTGTGGGCATCCTCGTGCCAGAAGGAAACCCCAAAATCATCATTCCAAGAGGGGGTACATCATGCTAGAAGGTGAGGAATTGTGATAATAGACCTGTCTACTGGAGGAGCCAAGAACAGTTTGGGAGGATTTTTTCTTACTAAAATTCATTTTTATCCATCAGTCTCTGAGATTGATCTTCCATCCCTTTCTGATAAGAGTCTTTCGTATTCTCTTTGTACTTCCTCCCAGTGCTGTGCGTCTTCCTCCCAGATAGAGAATTATGATTGATGTATGTATCATAGTAATCACAGTAAAACTTGGGCACAATACTCTGAAGTCTGTTAGTAGTTTCTGTAAGGGCAAGGGCAATCTTCTAGAACCAAATCATGCTTTGTCTAGGTACGGTTGTGCCTTACTCTGTCCAAGGTATCTTCAGAATGAACTGGTCACTTTTTTTCCCACATTATTCAATGTATCCCTTGAGAATCTGGCCACATATCAGGCTTAGTTCAGCATGCTCTTGTCCAACAGGTAAAATGAGACATAGTTCTTCACTTGGCAGACGCTCAGCTGGACTCCTTTATCATGGACTGCACCCCCACCACGAGAAGAGAAGCACATGGCCAACTGACTGCCCAAATCACCAGGCCAAGTATAGGAGGGACAGAGAGAGGGAGAGGGAAAAAAAGAAAGAGAGAGAGACAGAGAAAGAGACAGAGAGAGAGACAGAGAGAGGTTTTGATGTTACCCATGTACATCAAGTAATTAATCAGATGTTTTGAATCAACTCCCTCTTCAAGTTAGAAGTTATACTTTTTATTGTTTTAGAGAGATGATAAGGATTTAAGGATAAGTAGAACCGTGGTAGGAATAAACAGCTTCTCTGAAAAATGTCATGTTTTATATCAATCGTTTCTGATATTTTTATGCTACTGGTGTGTTTAAATAGAGAACATTAAAAAATCATAGCATTCTCACTATGCTTGGATAGCAACCGAACTAAACCTGTGGTTTCAATGGTATAGGGAACTCCCAGGTATAAGAATTCCCTCTACTAATGCACATTGGCATCTTCTATGCAACTCAGAGTCTTAGAGGGTTTCCCAGACTGCTGAGAATTGCCCAGTACTGCATAGCCAGAACATGTCAGAGGCAGTGTTTGAACACAGGTCTTCCTGGCTTCAAGTCCAGCTCTCTATCCACTATACCTTGCTATTTCTCAGTACTACACTCAGGTCTACTTTACCTGTATATGGCATATGAATAAGTCATAAGTGCACAAAGTCAAGAGCTTCATAAAAATCAATTATTACTATTTGTAGTACATTCATATCTTTTGTGTCTCAGAATGAGAATTAGGCAAATCAACTGAATACCAAAAGTGGAAATTTTGTATGTATTGGAATAATATATCATTATTTCATGTACTTAGTTTCTTTTCCATTAACAATTTAGAGTAAATCATTTTTTAAACTTAATATACATTTATTATTGACTTACTATGGGGAAGTCACTATGGTACATATAATGATCCTGTTCTAAATGATCTTATAATCCAGGACAGAATATAACAACTCATGTTTATTGGAATGTAAGCACCTAGAGAAGAGGGACTATTTCAGTTTTTATTTGTATCATCAAGGGCCTATCATAGTGCTTGGCATATAGGAAGTGCCTAATAAATGCTTATTGATAAATTACCTGATTGACAAAATGCTTTAGGGATATTTTGTTTTTGTTTTTGTTTTTTTTTTAAAGGAATATCTGGGTGCTAACCAGAAGTCGTTCTTTATGTTACTGGAAACCCTTCAGATCTCTTTTCCTTAGAACTTCAGGTAATTAATAATAAAATACCCTCAATTCATTTAGATAAGGAATGGTTGAAGGAACTAGATACATTTTGTCTGGAGAATGTAAGATTCAGGGAGCACCTAATAGCATCTTCAGGTTTTTGAAGGATTGTCATGTGTAAGAGGGATTAGAAGTGTGCTTTAGCTCCAGAAGGCACATCTAATATCAATGGAGGGAAGACTAAAAGATGCAAATGTAGGATTGCCATTAAGTAAAACAAAGCTTGCTAATGAAAAAGAAAATGGGCTGCCTAGGGAAGTGGTGGGCTCCCTCTCATTGGAGGTTTTCAAGTAGAAATTGAAGGAACCACTTGTCAGACATATTATAATGTGAATTCCTTTCTGGGTATGAATCGGACTGTGGTCACTGAGGTTTCCAACTCTGATTCTGTAATCTCCTTCTACTCTACTCTACTCCACTCCAACAATAGTCCCTGCTCCAGCCACCTCACCTCACTATCCATCACCAAGTATACATATGTTAATTTGAATGATTTGTTTGTCTGTGAGTGTGCCTGCATTTTAACCCCACTAAATAAATTGATTCAATTCAATCAGCATGCAATTATTAAGTGCTAGTTATGTGTAAGAAATTGTGGTAGGAACTAGGTATACAAAGACAAAAATGAAAAAATGAGTGAGAAGACCATTGCTAATTCCTTTCTCTTTGATGCTAGTTAGATCCATTCTACACTGAATAAATTTCACCTAGAATTAGTTTCTGAGCTGATGTGGACATATTGAAGTTGTAAAAACTATTATATCTACCATTTTATGCAATAGGTACAAAGAGATAGAAGAACTGAGGACTAGTGATGAATGCTTTATCTACATATTTTAAGTGTAATGGGGTATTTTCCTCTGAAAACACTGTTATATGGGATCAGAAATTTAGAGCATTCTCACATTTACTGCATTCTTTATCAATAAACCAGGCAAAGCCCATAAATTAAATAACCAAGTATCTAATTTAGACAAAATATCAAAGCAAGTAACAGTGGAAAATCAAGCGGTGGCTTCATCTTCACCCTGCCCTTCATTCAACAATAATAACATTTGCATCTACAAGCAAATGAATATAATTTCCTATAGACACATAAGCCACTAAAGAAAGGAAAAAATCCCCAGACACTCCTGAAGGATTTGAGGCTATCTACTTTGCACTGCAGCTAAAACATTCCTCCTACCTAAATCCAAACATTTCTGACCCTCATGGCTCCTTGGGGAGGTATGGCTAGAGGTATCATCTGCTAGAGCTCCAGCATGACACTGTCTGTCATGGCTAGAATCTGCTAAAGCTCTGCCTTCTACTTCAGATTGCTACTGCTGTCATGCTGGTGCTCTTCAGCCTTCCTAGGGGCCTTCAGCTCAGGTTCTGCCTTGTTCTTGCTGCTAACACTGGTCTTTTTCATCAGTGACATGTTATAATCTTTTAATATGATGTCATTGTCCACATGCCGGGGATTAGGTAACACAGCTTCTGATATTCTGTTAGTTTAGCCTATAGTATCCCTTCCATCTTGGTAACAGGAAAAAAAGACAATTTTTGGCATCTGGAAATCTATGGATACCTTGTTTACCTCACCTTCCCAAGTCCCCTCCTCCCAGCCCCTTGTCCAAAGCCCTCAAGCTTTAATGGGTCAAATCAATTGGCTTGGAGACAGGAAGCCCTAAAATAAAATCCTGCTTAATAACTCACTAGTGGTGTAATCCTGGGAAAATCACTTGACCTTTCTCAGCCTCAGTTTCCTCATCTGTGCAATGGGAGGATAATAATAGCACCTACCTTCACAGTGAGGCTCAAATGAAATAATATATGTAAAGCAATTTGCAAACTTTAAAGTGTGACATAAACTCTAGCTTTTAAAAAGTAAATTATTTTAACATTTTTCTCTCCCCTGTGTGCACACTATATCTACCCATGTAATATTTCTGTATCTGGGAATTATGAATGTGCCCCCTTTTCACGTCATTCAACAAGTATTTATTAACTATCTACTGTGTGACAGGTACTGGTGTTAGGGATACTCTTAAAGAAACAAAATGATCCAGTCTTCCAGGAGTTTTGTTCTATTGAAAAAAAAAAAAACACAGAGAAGTAATTTTTTTTTTTTAATCACAATCATAGTTACTGTGTATTCCATTCTTCTGGCTCTGCTTTTTTTTTTTTTTTACTTTGCATCATTTGATAGAATTCTTTCTAAATTTCTCATACTTGTTTATTTTTTGTATTTGTAGTATTTGATTATATTAATATTGTACTATGTATGTAACCATTTACTTAATGTTGGTTGTTCAGATTGCTTCCACATTTTGCAATTGCCTTTGATACTCATCACGTGGCTGATGGTTAGAACCTAAACCATGGATGTTGCTTTCAAATTTTTAAGGTTCAACAGAGAAAGAGAGAGAGAGAGAGAGAGAGAGAGAGAGAGAGAGAGTGTGTATGTGTATGTGTGTGTTTCTTTCTGGAACGAGTGGGATTTGGTAGAAAGAGGAGAGCTAGCAATAGTCTTGCCAACAGACAAAGAAAACAAAATAAGAATTATTGAAGCATTTTTAAATGCACAAAAGAGAAGAGAAAGAAGTTAAGAAACACAGACAAGCAGGAAAGCATTGAAAGTGACATGTTGAATTTATTATAAACTCTTTAAAGAAATCAAACTACATAAGAGAGATTGAGTTTCACTGGAAATGTTATTCTTTTGTGATGTTCATTAAATTAAGAAAATTTTTAAAAAGAAAAATCTATTTTAAGACTATGTCAAATAAATTTTATTATTTGTCAGAGTACTTTAGTATTTAAGAGAGAAGTAAAAATACTCTGAAAGTCCTTCACCAATCCCTCAATGGAAATGGAAAGAAGACTTTGGGTTTTCAAAAACTATGCTATAAGATTGGACACTTTAATTGATGTCTTGAAGATGGAAAAGATGGGTTTCTTTTTGGTTATCATGTCTATAATTCAAGGACAAATTACATTCAAAGAAGCACATCACCAATAGATTGTCAACCCGATGATTTTTTTCTTTGCCCATAGAAACTTATGAAGTTACCTACTAAGTTTGCAATCAGATTTGGTTAAGGGACTAAAAAGATAGGTTATTAAAGTGTCATATTAAAATACACATTAATTATCTTTATATATCAGATATATATTTATGCATAAACATAATCTCTCTATATTTAATTATCTAAAATATTTCTATTTCTATGTCAGATATGTTTATATATGAATACAAACTAAATATTTAATTATCTAAAACATTTATTTAATTGTCTTCTCAGAAATTATCTCAATATCACAATATTGGCCAATGTGTAGAAAGTCTTCAATGTCTGTATAGATGTATAAAGTTCACTTCCTAAGATGGCATTGCATTCAAAGTGTATTCGCTTTCAGATTTTGAGCAAAGATATTTATAAGAACCCCAAATCCTTTCTGGTATGCATTGAAAATTGTGCTCCCAGTGTGCCTCTCCATAATAAGATGGAATGGAGGTTGGCAGACTTCAAATAGCAAGAATGAGTCAACTATGAGTAAATAGAATCTGATGTGCTCTTCACCAGTGGGGATTCTGTTCCAAATTAATTGTCAGGTCTACAGAGTGGTGTAGTGGAAAAGGAAGTAGATTATGAGTCAGAGAATCTCGGTTTGAGTGGCTGCTATGTTTCTTAATTCTGTATCACCTGCAACAAATCATTTAACTTTTCTGGGCCTCAATTTTTCTCTTCTGTAAAATGAGGGGGTTTTACTAGAAAGATATCTAAGGTCCCTTCCATCTCTAAATCCTTTGAGGCTTTGAAGCAATTTTGATACCAAAATGAGTTAAAAGCAGTGGCAACAACAAAAAAAGCAGGGAGGCATTTCACCTTTAAAAAATAATGAACCCCAAACCCACAAGGGGCATTAGGAGATATATAGGGAAGCACTAAGAGGATCCATTGTTGTTCTCAGAAAGGAACTTTCTCGCTGTCTCTCAGGGCTAATCCCCATCTAGAAGAAAGTGGCCTTGATTGATAAGAAAGTCTGATAACCTGTAGCCCAGCCAATAAAAAGGATTAACCTGGACCTGAGTCTCAGTTTAGGGCACTTGCCTTGACTGAATTCAATTAGGCTAAAAGCTGTCGTCCAGCATCACAATAAGACATCTTCCTTGTCCATTCTGGCAAAACAACCCCAGATGACAGGACAGGCCAACATGGGCTTTTTCACTTTTCGCAATTTGCTTTCACCCGACACTGACCAAATTATTAGGTTTTAAAGGAGATGGATAAGAGATGAGTGCTCAAAGTAGGTGGTCCTCAACTTAGTGTTGGGTGCATTCAGGCCCATAAGGACAAATAGTGCACTTTGTAATGCAAGCCAATCTGGGTTTGATTTATTTTTTCTCTCTCTCTATTTCTAGAGTGCCCTTTCATTTTTTCCTAATAAAAACAATTTAGAACAAGAAACACTGGCCCATTGATGTTAGTTTACATAATTAATGCCAGGATTCCAGAGCACAAACAAACTGGCCAGTGGTTGTCAACAGCTGCAATGTTCAGCCAAAGCCTTTGCATCACCTCTCTTGCGGTCCTTGCAAGGTCTCAAAGGCAGCCTGCTCTGGTCTTTCTTGTCCAGTTACATTTTCCATATGGACCAAATTGGTACTGAAGAATGAAGTCCCCAATTCCCTAACAGAAGGGATATTGGAGGCCTAGAGAGGCCTTGAGGTTTGAAAGGAAGGGACAACTTACTTTTCAAATGTCACTTAAGGGACTGTTGCTTACTCATACAAGCTGAATCTGAGTGAACGAAGCCAAAATAGGAAAACAATTTATACAATGACTACAATAATGTAAGCGAAAAATTACACTGAACAGCAGCTGAACTTAGATGAAACGCAATGACCCGTTGTTCCTGGAGAGCAGACGATGAAGTCTACAGTAGAGAGGCAGGAGATTAATCGAGCACAATGGAACATACTCTGCCCCGTGTGGTCATTGCCAGTCAGTGTTATCAGGGAAAGCACAGAAGTTTAATGGAAAGTACACTAGATTTAGAAAAGGCCTGAGTTCAGATCTCAGCTCAGCTGTTTATTACATGCATGACTTTGGACAAGTAATTTTTCCTCTAAGTCTCAGATCTTCACCTGTAAAATGACAATGTTGGGCTGGACCTCTGAGATCCCTTACAGGTCTAAAACTATGTTCCTCTAAGGTACATATTGACTATGGTATTTTTTTAAAAGTCATCAATAAAACATTTTTAAAAATTATTGCACGAAATAGACTAATAGTCCAGTATCTATAGGCCTGGATTCTGCTTATAACTCTGCCTCTCATTCAATGTGGCCTTAGGCAAAGTTTCTATCTTTCCTGGGTAGTATGCTTAAAAAATGGGAATTAATGATTTAACCAAATTCCAAGTGCTGCTATAAGCATAGAAAAGACAAAATTGCTTTTAACTGCATAGGAAAAAGTCCCTGTCTGCCTGATAATATGGTATTAAAAGAGTTAACAGGTGAATAATACTTTGCAGTTCCAGTGTGCTTTCATGTACAAGTGTTATATGCCACAATATAAAGGATATATTATAACTATTTTACAGATGAGGAAATGAAAAATCAGAAAGGTGAAAAGAACAAGGTTATACAGCTAGTAAAAAGAGACAGGACTCAAGGCCAGGTGATGGGATTTCCAGGTCAATGTTCTTTGCACTGAACCACAAAACAAAGAATCATCCAGAAAGATCATCAGTCTAATAGACAATAAATATTACATGCAAATTGATATCTGCTGGGATCCAGAGATAATAAGTCTGAAAGTCACATTATTTGATAAGGGAACAATTCCTTTTATACCCATAAGCATGTTTTTGGCATCCCCAAGGACAAACTCTAATTTACCTAATTGAAGAATCAAGTTAGTTTTAATTTGTAAAGATCTTAAAGAAACTGCGAGACAATGTGACATAGTGGGTAGAGGAACAGACAGAATCAGGAAGACTTGGATTCTTGCCCTGCCTCTGGCACATGTGCCCATGGCTAGGTGGCCACCCATCTGCACTAGTGAAGAGAGTTTTCCAACATCAGGAGTTTCTTACAACAATCAGAGCACAGGTCTGAACTCCAGCCCTTGAAAAAAAATAAAAAGTTATAGTGGCTGAAATGGTGATAATATTGAAGTTGTTTCTTTGAGTTGGTCTCCTAATCAGTAAATCATGAGGTCTTGGGGTCTTACCTAGTTAATCTCCAAGGTCGTTCCTGATGCCACACTTTCCTTTGTACTAGTCCATGCCTTCTTTCCCTTTCCCTCCACAAAAAAATTTCAAGGAAATGAGCATATCTGGGATAGCACCTTCTCAATGAATCAAGTATTAAGTATCTACTCCATGCCAGGCACTGTGTTAGGTGCTACAACGAGGCGCTAGCTAAGACAGAGATCCATATCCCCAGGCAGGTGCCAGGGATACAGATAAAAGGAGACAAACAACCCCCTCCCTCTCTCAAAGAGCTTCCATTCTATGGGGGGAGACTATAATTCTCATTTCATTGTACCATTCAATATCCTCTAGCTCACATTCCTATACACAAAAGTAACTGCTAATAAGATTTTGTTACCAAAACACGTGGACACTTAAAGAGTCAATGGACTCCAAGACCTGTTCTGCCTCTGATTGACTACGTGACTTAGGTCATACCATTATTATCTCTAGACTAAACTAGACTGATTGCATACATGAAGTGCAATGGAACATTCAACTTTGGGACATTGACACCATGTTGCCTGGAAGGCTAACATTCTGCTTTCATGCATATGTTTCTAGCTTATCAGCTACCTAATAGGCAAAAAACCAATCCTGGTATATTTTCATTAATAGCACAGCCCACCAGATGCCATGGCATAAAACCTAGCAGAAACATGCATCAAGAAGAGTTCCAGGGGGCAGCTAGGTGGCGCAGTGGATAGAGCTCCAGCCTTAGAGTCAGGAGGACCTGAGTTCAAATTTGACCTCAGACACTTGACACTAGCTGTGTGACCCTGGGCAAGTCACTTAACTCCAATTGCCTCACCAAAAAGCAAAAAAAAAAAAAAGAAAAGAAAAAGAAAAAAAAGAGTCCCAGTGTCTGTTACTTCAGCTTGCCTTTCCTTTTCTGCTTCTGTGCTATGAAAATCACTGCCCTCTGTAATTTGTCTCCATGTTGCATATTCATCCAAATAGTTAGTATACCTCCAATAGCAGAATTGGTTACCTGTTTCTCAAAATATTCCAGTGGGAGATAAGTGGAATAAATTTAGAAGATATTATAATATTGTGACTGTGGGATAGGAGAAATGGAAGAAAAGGTGGAGGGTAGGACAAGTGAGAAGCAACGGAAGTCACATTTGGAAATGTTTTATGTCTCATCTACCCTACTGGTAAGGTGGAGATATGTCTCTATTTCATGTCAATGTTTTGGGATAACAAACAAACAATTACATGATTTTTGCAAAGACTAGGTAAGCCATGGACCCTGCTTGGCTAGTAAGGATAATAATAACTGGCGTTTACGTAGTAATTTGAAGTTTACAAAGCACTTTGTAAACACTACATCATCTTATGCATGGGAGCCTCACAACAATAACGTATGGTAAATACTATGGCCGCTCCTTTTCCTATTTTGTAGATGGGGAATTGAGACTCAGAGAAGTTAAATGATGACCATGTTCCACAATGAAGTGCGGAAGTGAGATTTAAATCTCGATTTTCCTGACTCTGAGAATCCAACCCACTCATCACTACATCATATTTAAGTGCCTTATGATAATCAACACCAAAAAAATTCCAAAACTTGGCTTTTGCTTGAACTGGCACCATCTCTGGATCACTGGACTAATTATTCCTGGTTAATGATAGATTATGGCTTGTCTGTAGTGATCTCTTAGCATCTTTCAAATATGTACAATGATTGTGATATCATGTAAAGATGCTGTATTGGAGTCATTGAATATGGTATTGAATCCTGGATCCACTTCTTACTATATATATATGACCTTAGACAAGTCTCTTCACCACTCTGGGTTTCAGTTTCCTTATAAAATGAGGGGCTGGAAGAGATGAACCAGGTCAAAGCTTTATTAATAGTATGTATAACTTATATACTAAGTGTCCTAAGTAGTCCCTTTGGGAAATGAGCTGTACTTACAGCTGCTGGTCTGGCTTCTGGATTCACTGCTTATTTTCTGGGATCTCCCTGGTACTCTAATTAAAAACATCAGAAGTCAGCTCAAAAATTCAGTTTCTGAATACTGTTTTGCACCAAGACACTAAGCATAAATCTTCACACTTAGGCATTCTCCTGGGTATTTAAGCCATGGGAAGAAATGACGGAAATGTTCAAAGAATTGCAAATGGGACATTTCTTAGGAGAAATTATGCTCCTGATCTCTTATGGGGGTTAGTTTCTTTGTCTTTGGTATTTGTCTATTCCCCAGTTTCTTAGATATTTTGGCCCTTTGTCTGAGCACCATGGGACACTAACCTCTGAAGAATTAAAAATGAACCACACTCAGAAAACTAGGGAGAAGTTCATCGTGAGCTTGAGCAGACTGCAACACATAGCAAATGAGAAACTATTAGGAAGAACTGAAGCAAATAATGTCATCAAAGAAATGTTTGATCAAAATAGAAGATAGGATGGTCACATGGGAAGAGTAAGAAATAATAAATGAACTGCCTAGGTATTCCATTGGTACCCTCCTAATGTAAGGAGTGAGGAAAATGCACAGCATGACCATGTGGTAAACTTATGAAAGGCCATGAGCAACAGTGGCACAGGATAGGTATGCTTCCCATTGAGATCACACAGCCATATGAGTAACCAAATAAAGTTTCACTTTGAGCTCCATTTTTCTCCTGATGAACTAGGTTTGATGACTTCCAGCAAGCAAGCCAGGCAAATTCTCATAAGGCTAACTGGACTGAGTATTCATCTACTCAGAGTAATGCCAACATCCTAGGGGTTGGAAAAGTATGAAACATGAAGGTTTCCCCACTATTTTATCAAACTAAATTAGTCTAGTTCTAAGTCTCAAAGAGCAGAAATGTAGCTACACACAACTTAAATCTAGCTCCACCAGATTTACTGAGAATATACAAACTGTGGATGGTTTGCATTAAAAAGGACACAAGGTTATACCAGCTTTTCCAGTCATCCAGTTTCCCAGCTATCTGTTCTGGCTCCTGTGAGGCAAAAGAGAAAATAAATGGTGTCACAAAGCTAATAGAATTTAAAATTACACTAAGACTTTTGGGTCATCCTGTGGAGAGCTCCAGGAAAATCTAGAATTGGCCAAAATCAAAGGCAAGGTCCAAATGGCAACATTGGCTAGGGGTAATACTATTTTATATTTAGATGTTAAAAGGCAGCTGGGGCCTTTTTCAAATACATCAATGGACCACAGATACCTTTTGAATACCACAAGCATGAATTGCCAGAAGCCCAGAGGAATTGGTCAAGTTCCTTTGCTGTCACAGGAGGTGGTGCATTCACGGATTTATCAGTTCAGTTATTCTAATACCTCACATTTAAATAGTATTTTAAGTTTTGCAAAATGCTTTGCCTACATTATCTCATTTGTTCCTCATAACAACTCTATGATTTAGGTGATAATATCCCCACTTCACAGATGAGGAAACTAAAGCTGAGAGAGTGATTAGCCCATAATCACACAGGGAGCAAAAATCAGAGGTGAGGTTTGAATGAAGGTCTTCCTGATTCCAACTCCAGCACTGCATCTACTATGTTACTCTACATCACTATTTCCATCTTACTGTCTCCTCTTTCCAGAGTGGTGAGAAAGACAATCTGGCAAGAGGACACAGTAACTCAATAAATTTCCATATGCATATCTTAAGTTATTACAATGTCATTGTCATCTTGAATGCACCAAGCATGTAAGAGCATGTCTGGACTCAAAAAAAAAAAAAAAAGAAAAAAAAGTTAAAAAATAATAGAACAAGTAGCTGGGAAAGACCTCATAGATAACTCCCTCATTTTATGGATGTGAATACTAATGTTCACAGAATTAAAGTGAATTGTCCAGGATCACCAGTCCAATTAGGAACAACTCAAGGATTAGAATGCAGGTGGTACAACTGCAGGACTCTTTCTACTACCCACGCCACCACTGCTTTAAGGTAGAGGAACAATGAAAAACAGCTGAAATTCTGGCAGACTGTCCAACGGCCACCTAATGGATACAGGGCTTTCTCAGGGCACAAACTAATTGGAGATTTATAGGAAGGGAAATTATCTTAAAAATATGTGAAAAAACATCAAAGTCTCTGAATTTCCAGGTTGGTTCAGAGTTGTTCATGAGCAAATATTAAAATTACAGTTTCAGAAATTTATACTTTCTAGGCATAATCAGCACTTGGGTCTTTTCTGTGCCCAACTATACCTGGAACTGTCCTGAGTTTCAAAATAGAGAAGGCAACTCTGTCATAATGCCTGATCCGTCCTACACAGTCAACAAGCATTTTTAAGCATCTATTTAATATGTTTCAGACACCATGCTAAGCACTGACATGTAGTAGGCACTTGTCATTTCTTGATTGATTGATTGAATTCCTAAATCCATAGATCTTTATTAGCCCCACCTCTTCTGGTGACTCATTATTAGGCTGAATTGTAAGAGCAATGCGTTGCACTCAAAAATCTCCTTCATTTGATTTCATTGATAAACCACTTAAAATGCCATGCAGCCTCTGCAACTTTATGCTTCCAGGCACCCATTTCTGGAGAGGTGGAAACTATCCAAATGCACAGATAACAGCAGATAATAAGCAAATGAGGACATGTATCCTTACATAGTCCTTCCTAAAATAGAACCTTCACTTGTAAGAAATAAGAAAAGCAATCCAGGTCAAAGTAGGTCAAAGTCAAGATCTTGGCCTAGAGATTTGTAAATATATGTAAATATGTATGTGTATGTGTATGTACATATGTAGTATGTATGACAGCATCTATGAGTATATGCACAAACATTTATGCATTCACATTCTCACCTTAGAAAAGGCAGGTGACAATTTCATAATAATTGTTGCTACAAATCTTAAAAAAAAATTAAGTAATTAAGGAATTTGAAAGCAGAATGATACAGTGGAAAGAGCCCTGGATCTAAAGTGACAAGACCTGGGTTAAAATCTCAACTCTAATGTTTATTATGTGTGTGACCTTTGGCAAATCACTAAATTCTCCCTTGGCCTCACTTTCCTCATCTATAAAATGGGAATAGGACTATTTATACCTAGCTACCTAGAACAGTGATTCTACATTGTATGAGGAAAGTTTTCAGTCAATTCCAGTTAATGGTGTGAGCCTGAGGCTCAGGAGATAGATTAGGGCTGCTGTGTATATATATATCTGAGAGTCATTAACATAGCAGTGATATTGAACCCATAACCAACAAGCATTTATTAAGTCCTTACTATATGTCACTCTATTAAGTCCTAGCAATAGAATACAAAAAAAATCATAAATAAGGTCCTGCCCTCAAGGAGCTCACAATCCAATGAGAGAGAGACCTCATGCAAACTATTATAAATATACAATATATATATGCAAGTGCTGAAAAGACACAAGATATATGAAAGATATATGCAAGTGCTACAGAGGTCACCAAATAAAAGAGCATAGAAAGAAAAAAGAAGAGGGTCCAGAAGAGATCCTTAATGAACACACACGGTTGGGGGAAGGGAACTGGAAAGGAGGCCCTTAATGTTGATAAATCAAAAAAAAACCCGAGAAAGAACAGCCAGCCAGACAGGAAGAGAACCAGGAAAGAGCAACGTCATGAAAGCCCAGAGAGGAGGGAGCCTGTGAGCCCCGTGACTGTGCCGCATTTAATCTTCCAGCGTCTCCCTCAGTGCCTAGCATGGAGCAGGCCCCCTAATAAGTGTTTGCTGCAGTGGTAGCTGCTGCTGGAGGTGACTGTCCAGACTGAGTGTAGGGTGAAATTCCCACTATATCCCGACAGATATAGGGATGCTCCCTCCAGCATTTGAATAAGATACTACTGTGAAAAGGTTGAATTTTGAGAACGGAGGATTGGCAGGGCAGCATTTTCCAAGCCAAATGCTTTTGGGGCTTTCTCTGGATAGGCTCCAGGATTTTTTTCCCCCTAAAATTTAATTTATTTCTTATTCATGCAGAAAGCATCAGTCTCCCAAGTCTGTCAAAGCTGAGGTTGGATGTTTTAATTTATCCAAGGAGGCTGCATAAGAGCCTATTCTGTTCCTATTATTTTTAAAAAAATAAAATGGGAACAATAATTCTTCTATGTGCCCCTATGCTGCCTGCCTCTGTGCTGCAGGAAGTTCATGATTCCTGTACTTAGATATCTGAAACCTGGTAGCTTCCCTAGAGATACCTGGAGGCGAACTCCATCTTGATTTTCTCAACGTACCAATTATATCAAAAACAGGGGGGAGGGGAAATATCTGGTGATGTGGTCATAAAATTCCACCCCAAATATAAACAAAATGCAACTTGCTTCCTACACTGGGGCTGAGGAGAACCTCTGAGTATCAGACCACTTCATACAGCCTGTTTATATAATGGAGCTAGTGTGTGGGTTGAGATGTGGTTCCTTCCAGATAAGGGTCTGAGTATGTACTGTGTCCCTATGGTTTGGGTTCAGAGAAAGGGCATGGCCCAGAATGGGCAAGATCTCTGGGTCCTGGTGCCAGCAGCAAAGAAGTGTTTACTCCCCTTTAGATGGGCCAAGCCTAGGGAAAGCTCTTCAGTCCCCTGGTGTACATTATGGCTTGCCCTTCTTGTTGAGAAAAGCTCGGCTCAGCTCACTGCTGTATGTGCCTTAAGCCCAAAAGGAGAGATTTAGAATTTTACTTTCTCATCATCCTTAGAAGGAAGTATAATTTCCTTTCTGAATCAAAACTATTCCAATAAGTGATAACATTAAAACTAGTGAAACAAATAGAAATGGTGTTATAGAAGTAGTTAGGTTGGTTTGTTTATTTCATTTTTTTTTAAAATCAGATAAATCACGTGCAACCTCTCAACAACATAGACATATCTGCTGTTAGGATAGGAATCTTTTGGTTTTAAAGCAAATAACTAAGAGCATCATCTTATGAAGTATCAACAAACCATTGTGAGTCCCTCATTGTCTGTGGGGTATTTTGAGTTCATTTCTCCATCACACCCTCTAATATTCTATAAGGGAGGACACTCTCCTATCAAGTATAATGCCTGGTCCATGCTAGCAATTTAATAAATGTGTGTGTAATAAGTGAATGAATGAATGAATGAATGAACGAATGAATGAATGAAGAGTTAAATTTCTCTCCTCCCTTACAAATGTAAATAGGGATTCCTACAATCAGTTTTACCTTTTCTGAACACATTCCACTCCAGAGGTTGTTAACACCCTCTCCTTCTTAAAATTATTTTATGTATTTACTTATATTTGTATATCAATTCTAACATTCAGAGCATACCTGAGTGACTCTGGATGAATCTTTTTAACTTTTCTGGGCCTCAGTTTCCTCATTTGTCAGAGGAGGGGAATGGACCAGATGGTCTTTGATGAACCTTCCAGCTCCAAATAGCTTGTATAGCATCCTCCCAGCAAAAGGAAAATGCCTGAAAGTCAGAGACTTTTCTAGTTTTGTATCTCCAAGGCCTAGCAGAACATTTCGTGTAAGATAGACACTTGTTAAATTTGATTGAACAGCATCTCAGTCTCTAATCTACACCATCATTATTATCCTTATTTTACTAGCATCATCATTGTTATCCTCAATGATAATAAGGATAATAATTCCATTGTTTGGCTTAATACATCATGACCATATATGCCAAATACATTAATATTATCTACTCTCACCAAAATGTCTTTGTTTTGTGAAAAGTGTTTCTGAATTGACAATAGTATATATGATGATGCCCTCTTCTTTTAACATATCTAATGAGTATCTATCAAAACATTCATGTCTCTAAGATAACTGGTTTTGTTTGATGACAAATAACACTAAAAATAAATGACCCTGCTCTCCCAGGAAATACCAGTTATTCAGAAAAAGTCCTACCTCTGTAAAGCGCTACTTTGATGGCTCATTGGGGTGTGGAGGAGGTCCTGTGTTCTCAGGACTCTGCCAGTGACACATGAGGTGCAGTAAAGCCCACCAAGCTAGAATGGTTGTATATACAGCCCCAGTGACGGACTGCTGATTAGGGAGCATGGTGTTGGTGGAAAAAGTACTGGCTCGAGAGTTAAAGGACTTGGGTTTAAAACCTACTTTTGATGATCACTGCCTATTTGATAGACCTAATTAAAGTTAAGTTGTTTTTCAGTCATGTCCCACTCTCAGTGACTCCATTTGGGATTTTCTTGGCAAAGATACTAGAGTAGTTTGCCATTTCCTTCTCCAGCTCATTTTATAGATGAGGAAACTGGGACAAAGAGGGATAAATGACTTGCCCAAGGTCACACAGCTAGTAAGTATCTGAGGACAGATTTGAATTCACGAAGATGTATCTCCCTGATTCCAAGTCCAGTGCTCTATCCTATATGCCACTTAACTGCCCATTTGAACTAACAGAAATCATTTAACTTGGTTTTCTCATCTGTAAAAAAAAGCTTTGGACTACATGGACTTTGCGGTCCCTTCTAGTTCTAACTCTGTGATCCAGTCTAGCTAAGTTTGAAGATGCTTATCCACCAGTCTAGTCAAAGGGTGATGCATTTTTTTGGCTACTAGTTACAAAGACTATGTATGTGTATATACATATAGTCTTTAAATATATTTATATGTAATTTATATATGTATATAGTATGAGTATATATACACATAGAAACACAATTATGTGTAAGTATACAAAAGCTGTAAAAATATGTTTTATGTATAATAAATGCACATATATGTATATATGTATACGTATGTGTAAGTATATTGTACATATACATTTATTTATATATATATACACATACATACATACTCACACATATATATGTATATATGTGAGTGTATTAAGGGGTGGAGGGGTTGTAATATACATTGATGGGAGAGGTATCCACAGAAACAAAATCGCAGACTTGAGGTATTGAAATAAAATAATACAATGAACCCCATGGTATCCTTGTTGTTTGTTCTTTGATTTTGAAGAGGACCAATGACATCACCGAGTGATGTCTTGACTTGTGTGTGAATTAGATTGAAGTGAGGCAAAGTTGCACAAAGTCATCAGCCTCACTCTCTCTTCCAGAGTCATCAAAGTCCAGTGGCAAGACAAAAGTCAACATGACTGGAGATGGCCCAAGATGGCGTCTTCAATGTCTGACGAAGCTCTAAACACTCCACAGTGCCTGCTTCAGTTGCTTTTGCTGTCATTGGAACAAATAATTCTCATCTGCCCATTCCACCTGTGGGGTAGTCTTCACATGCTAGGGGTAAATATCTCCTTAACTCGCCAATGGATTTGTGGCCAATCGGTTACCCTCAACCTGGTTTAGTCTATTTACTGAAATGGTTTCCCAGGGTGTGGCCACTGCATATGTTACACCTTCTTGGATCCACAGGTGAGAGTTGTGTGACAGAAGGACACCAAAGGTGGATGAGCAGCCCAAGAGTTAGGCACGCCCTCGCACCAGACATGCTAGTACTCCCAGAACACCCCATACACTCCAACAGTATCCTAATAATTTAAGAAGAATGACAACTTTCACATATATCTATGTTGTGGGTAGAAACTGCTTCTCTCTGTTCCTATGCAATAAAGCCTGTCCATTCACAGCACTTGATTAAGGCAGTTCTTCTATTGAATGAGGCTCCCCTGTCTTCTGAATGTGAAATGGGCTACCTTGGGAGGTAGCAGGCTCCTCTTTGTTAGAGATCTTCAAGCAAAGGGTAAATGACCTAAGTCAGACTAACAATAGGTGGGATTCTTGCTCAGATATGGGTTTGACTTCCAATTCTGACATTCAATAAGGCTTCCTTATCTACCAATAACTCATGCATATATGTTGAAAGGAAATTGGCTAAAGCAGAAGAGGATTCTCTCAGAGCCTATTTGTGCTACATATTTATTTTACATAACATGAATAAATTTGGCTACCTGGTTTCCCTGCTTACCCGACATTATAAAGAGTAATTTAGAAAGAGCAAGGCTGGCCAGAGGCATGAACATTGGCAATAGCAGGAGATAATTCATTTAGACATAAGCTAGGATTTCTTGACTGTCACGGTGATTAAACATTACAAAAAGAAACCAAGAGAATTTCTGGAATTTGGAGCCAGGTCATAAACTATGTGGCTTCTTTAAGTCCCCTCAGCCCCAGTCCTTTGTCTCAAAACACTGTACTCTCCTTCTGTGATTTCCACATTTTCTCCAAATTTGTTTTCAGATTATATAAACTTAAAAATTCTGACAGATCCATAGTGCAATGTTATGACAGACTCGGAATTTTGGAATCGGCAGGGAAATTAGAAATCATCTATCCTACCCCTTTCCCTATGTCATATAATAAGACACTGGCAAGGAAATAACTACAACCCATTTCTTTTCGTTCATGTCCTTTTGTTGTATCATTTAGCTTCTAATCTCAAGCAAAATGGCCAGTGTTTCACTGTGTATCTGGTTCTGGTCTCTTAGAGGGAGACATGATGATAATGAAAATGCTGATGATGGTGATGGTGATGATGATATTAACCATATCTAACATTTACATGGCACTTTAAAGTTTGCAAAGTGCTTTACAAATATTATTTCATTTTATCCCCACAACACTGGGAGGAAGGTTTTCTTTTATATATACTAGTGTACCTTTAGCCAGTTACCATCCAAATAGTTAGTGTTGCTTCTTAATCACTATTAACAAAGGTTAGGAAGAAGATGAATGCAGACTGCTGGACTATGTGCTTAAAATTAAATGGTGAGGGTGGCCACCCCTCTGTCATGAGGAAGAGCTAGCTATGCATATTTTATGTGACTCCGGAGACAATAAAGAGAACCAAACAGTTGACATTAAATAGGGTCAGTTTCACGTCAATAAAAGGAAGAACTTACTAAAAACTAGTTTTCCAAAAATGGAAAGGTTTGCCTCATAAGCAATGCCTTCTCTATCAATCACAGGTATTCCTCAGAGGGTGAACGATCTCTTTTCAAGAATATCGTAGAGGGCATTCTCATATCTTCTAGAGAGTTGTATTCAATTGTCCCTAGGGCAAAGAATCTTAACCTTTTTTGAGACTCCTTTTGACAGTTTGGTGAAGCCAATATACTCTTTAGGGGGAAAAATTATTCCTAATTGAAGGAAATTTCAATTAGAGGTTAGTGAAAATAATTAAATAATTTTACTTTTCAACCCAAGTTTCCAGATGCCATAAAATCTATCCGTGGATACCTTGGGGGTCTGCTGGCCCCATTTAAGAACCCCTACTCTAAGGTCTCTTCCAACTCTGAAATTCTATGATTGTAAGTTCCCATGTCCCTTGACTCTCAGGTATATGCTGTTTCTCCTACACCATTTTAAAAAAAAAACAGTCCTATGATTTTATTAGTATGTGGAACTTCTAGTAAGGAAACTCCCTCTACCAACGAACGTCAGCACCTACTGTGCCACTTGTTATTCCGAAAAGCTTCCTGGAGCACTGGAAAATTAAAGGATTTGCCTAGGGAAACACAGCTATTATGTGTCAGAGGTGAGTCATTAATTTAGATCGTCTTGACTCCAAACCAGCTTTTTGTCCCCTAAAACACGTTACTCTTCCACCAGATTGCTTTTTTTTATAGTCCTCCCAAAGCCTTCCTTCATAAAGGAATCTGAATTTTCAGAACTTTAACTCACGTTCTCCATCAGCAGCTGTGCTTGGTTTTGACTCCAGAGAGCGGCGTCACTCACCCAGGATTAGCCGATCACCTGACATCCCATCACCATGCTGATTGACTCAGTTTTTGATACTCAACAATTTCTCAATTCCCTCTGTTGCCTCTCCCCTCTGATTTGTGCAGGGCTGGAGGATGGAATATTAAATTCCTCCCAAAGCCATCCTTTAGAGAAGGCTCTAAACTTTCAGAACTTTCAAGTAACTCTCCATTTTCCCTCAGTAGCTCTGGTTGGTTTGAGACCATCTTTCTCTGTCTTATTTGAGTTCCCATTGCTTAGTACAATGCCTTACACATAGTAGGTGCTTAATAAATGTTTATTGAATTGAGTTATCGACGTCATAATGTCTTTATGCTTTCTAGAGAGAATTGAAGACATGGCAGTGTAATGGAAAGAACAATGGCCTTAAAATATAAACAGTCTGACTTTATGTAAAACTGCAACAAAATTCCCTTTCTGGTTTCCTATACAATGAGTTTACAATCCACAAATTAGAAGAAGAGATAGTCAGTCAGTCAACAAGCCTTTATTAAGCAGTTACTATGTACCAGGTATTGTGCTGAGAGCTGACATACGAAGAAAGGCAAAAAGCAGGTCCTGTTCTCAAGGAGCTCACAGTTGAAAGAGAAGGGACAATATGCAAATGACTATATGCAAACAAAGTAGAGATGGGATAATTTGGAGAAAAGCAGAGAGAGAAGGCTCTAGCCAATAATGGAGATCAGGAGGAGCTTCTTGTGGAGGGTAGGACTTTGATTGGTTGTTGTCCTTCATTCTCAAAGAGGATCAAAATAACATCACTATGTTGGGGTCAGGTGTATCTGATTGTGACTGATCAGACCGATACAAGCTTGGAAGGCTCTACCACGGGTAGGGCACAAATAGTCCCCATGACCATATGCAGTGGAGATGTCTGTAAATCTTCACATCTCATGTTTCTTTCAAGATACTTCGATTCTCCTTTGCTCATAGAGCACAGAACCTTCTTTGATGTGGACACACCACACCAGACGATCCTCTGCCAATGTATCCCATGTCTCACCATCTATTCCAAAGTTCTTCAAAGAGATCAAGAGTATCCTTATATTGCTTCTTCTGACCTCCATGCAAGTATTTGCCTTATGTGAGTTCTTCATAAAATAGTCCTTTAGGCAAATGTATGTTTGGCATTTGACCTGGGGGTAATATGGAGCCGCTAGAGTTTATTTAAACGGGCACAAACTTGGGGATGTGGGAAAGGATGGGGACGTATGACATGGTAAAACCTGAGCTATAACAGGATCACTTTGACATATGAGTGAAAGACAGACTGGAGTGGGGACACACTTGAGGAAGGGAGACTCCAGAAGACTATTGCAATAATCTAGGCATGAGGTGATGAGAGCTCTCACCAAGGTGATGGCAGTGTCAGAGGAGAGAAGGTGAAATATATGAGAAATGTCACAAAAGTAGAATTGAGAGGTCTTGGCAATTTATCGGATATGGGGGAGGGGAGGCATGAGAGAGAATGAGGGGGGTAGGATGACACCTGGATTATATGACTAGGAGGATGGTGATGCCATCAGTAATAATGGAAAAATAATGGAAAAAAAGTCCTTGACAAAGGACTTGGGGGAAAAGATAAAGAGGTCCATTTTGGACCAAGTAGGTTGGTACACAATAATATGAACTAACAGCTGCCCACCTGACAGCCAGGGAGAAAACAAGCAAACTATAAAAAAGAGGGATGAAAACTTGAAAAACAAAGCAGTGTGGGGCCACTTACTATAACAGAAAATAACTTCGGATATCAATATATGATAGTAAAATACAATAAATAATGTTCATAAATGATGAATCCAAGTTGCCAAGGAAGGTTAAGAAAGTATAGAATTTGGTCATATCTAAATTATCATTTACCACTGAAAAAGGAGAAACTTCATATATCTAAAAAAAAAATTCACTCCTCTGAAACATCTCATTCTCAGACAACACAGGATACATGAAGTATTACTATACTTTGTCCTGTGCTCTATTTCCTGTAGTTATGAAGTCCAGTCAAATAAACAGGGAATGGAATAGGGAAAGGTTTATTTGATAAAGTAAGACTTGACAGTCTCCAATATCTCACACTATTTCAAAAAGCATTTCCATTCAATTACAAATTTGGAATCAAAATTGAGATGGGGGAGGGGGATGGAGAAGAAGGAGGGAAAAGGGGGAGGGAGGGAAAGGGAGAGATGGAAGGTAGGCAGACACACAGAAATGGAAGGAAAGAGAGGCAGCAAGGGAGACAGAGACAGATAAACAAACTCACAGATTAAAAGTATAATTTTTTTTGTTTGTTTTTTCATTCCAGAGATTAGCCCATTAGAGATATGTGAGTATTAAAATAATTTTAACAGTACTTATGCCCACATGGAATACATAACTAAAGATCAAGGTGTTAATTATAAGGTTAGCATTTCTTTTCATTTTTTCCAATACCTCTGTGACATAGAAAGTTTATCCACGAATTAAGGCTCTGCGTGGCAGAGGGCATAGAGTGCTGGAGTCAGGAAAGCCTGGCTTCACATCTGGCTTCTAATACCTACTAGCTGTGTGACCATGGAGAAGTTAACCTACCTGAGCGAGTTTTCTCACCTTTAAAGTGGTAATAAGAGTAATCATAATAATAACAATAACAATAATAATAATACCTGTAATGCCTACCAAAAAGTCTTATAAGGCACAAATGAAATCATGCCCACAAAGTGCTGTGCAAAATTTGAAGCACTAATGTAAATGTTAGTATTTGTGGTGGTGGTCTAATGTGGTGGTAGTCTATTATTATAAGAGAAGACAACTTTTGTCTAGATCTTTAATTCTGAAAAGTTGTAACAGGAATCAGCAGAGAACAGCCTTTACCTGTGTTTATTACAGATTTCCCCACCAGGTATAGCATCTATCTTATCATCATCATCATCATCATCATAGCATTTATATAGCACTTTAAGGTTTTCAAAGTTCTTTAAAAATATTAGTTCATTTTATCCTCACAACAACCCTATGAGGTAGGTTCAATTATTTTCCCCAAATTATAGATGAAGAAACTGAGGCAAAATAGAGGTTGAGCGATATATCCAGGTCCACCATTCTATCTACTGTGCCATGTATCTGCCCACGTGGATCATCAAAGTCAGTAGTCAAACATATCACATGCCCTGGAAAGTTCACCTATACTAGGCAATCTTCCTAAACAGATTTATAAGGGTGCTTATTCACTAGCTTTTATGACAGCACAGTAATCAAGTTAAGAGCCTTTTCTTAGACTGATTTCTTATTGATGAGTCGTTCAGTCATTTTTCAGTTGTGTCCAACTCTTCGTGGCCCCATTTGGGGTTTTCTTGGCAAAGATACTGGAGTGGTTGCAATTTTCTTTTCCAGCCCATTTTATAGATGAGGAAACTGAGGCAAACCAGGTTAAGTGACTTTCCTAGGGTCACACAGCTAGTAAGTGACTGAGGCCAGATTTGTACTCAGGAAGATGAGTCTTCCTAACTCCAGGCCAGGTGCTCTATCCATTGCACCAACTACCTGTCGAGTTATCCAATTATATTAAAACTGAATGCAACAGGAAAGGAAGTGATAGACAAGGTCCAAGATATCTATAACCACCTATGGAATACCTATAGTTTATTCAATTATTCAAGTGTCTTTATGATCTCAGTAATGGTTTTATGATCACAGTGATGGGGAATTCCTTCCAATCATACAGATCTCAACCCATCAACTCCTGCCCAGCTTATGAAATCTTGTCTGCAACTTCTGAAAAAATTCACCATGAAGGATTATATCCAACATACTTCCAGCTGCAGTTTTTGTATGTTATTATAGGATGCACGTCCATATTAAATATAGGAGTTCTTGGGTTTTTTGTATAAAATGCCCATAGAGAAACATACAATTATTAGTATAGACAAGAACAATACATCGCTTTGACCTTTCCAGTCATGAGTTTTTATGTCTTTCAGATTGGGAAGACCAAGATTTCCATCCCGGAGATCCAAAATACTAAGTGCTATGAGTAGGTAGCATGCAGCCTGAGTCAAATGATACATCAAGGAAATCATCATGTAACTTGGTCTATATGATATTGCCATGGCAAGCATTTTGGAGGAACATGTTAATGCTGCTTTGGCCCCACTAATGCAGTTTCCTAACAAGAAGGATCCTGTCTGGGAACCCCAGAATCATTTCCCAGAAATGCATATCACACCCAGTATTTTACTTTGTTGAGTCCTGAATTTAGATCAGTTGCCAAAAGTGGGTCCCACATTAATTAGGGAAAGGAGCCCCTTTGCATCTCCCTTTGCCCCTCAACTTTCCAAATACACACCCTTCTCCTCAAAAATCATTTAGGAAAATTCTGAAAGGACCCAATACTGAAGCCCATGGCATGGGAATTCCTATTGGATTAGCCCTGATGTTTATAGCTTCTGGAAGAGAAAACTTTGTAAATAGAATAGACACAGCTGTAGCATGGAAGGCCAAATTGTTCTTCAGTCATGATAATCTGAAATTATGGCATGGCCAACGTCCAAGCCCATGACACACAGGAAAAATATTTAGCAAACTGAAACCGCTAGGCTAGCTCCAGGCAGCCAGCTCACCATCTAGGCTCTGGGTGTGAAAATGGAGCACTCAGTTGTATGCCAACAATAAAAAAATGGGGAAGGGAGGAGTCAGAGTGTGTTCAAGGGTAAAGTAAGTAGTGAAGAAAGAAACTCCAGTGGTCTGTGGACAGTCCCTTAGAATCTCAATCCTGAAGCAACATCTTTGCACAGTGGTAATTTCTAAACTACTTATCCTCTTGAGTCCCATTAGAGTGCTAGGTCACAGGACTTTCTTGTTCCTCAGTATCTCATCCTAAGACTCAGAGTCCTTGACTGCTCCCACAAAGTGATGGTCAGTGTGTCCTGGGCAATGATTGCTGCTAGAGATGTGTGGGAACAGGAAAGACAGCTGAAACACTGACAATAAACCTGGGGGACTTGTAGACAGCCATTTCATTTAAGCTCTATCTATGAGGAAGAGAATTTGTGAGATGTTGATTTTTCTTGCTCTTTAAACAGATTAGACTGTGGTCATTTACTGTAAGAGCAGAGTGTCTTTGTAGTTGAGCATGTTAAAAAAAAACCCCTCTAACCTAATACCTACAAAACTGAACTTTAGCCTCTTCAGCTATCAGCTCAGAAAGGTCACCAGTTCCTAATCCAAGGCAGGCCCTTTTATTTAAACCTGTTTTTCTAACTCTCCTTTCTCCTTAAAGAAGAAGGGCAAAGCTTGACTTAATCCCTCCACGCTAATTGGGTTTTCCTTATTTGGTGTATTATCAAAGACAACTTTTATGTCGGGCTGGGCATTGCTGCCAAAGCTACAGAAGGTATAGTAAACAGTCATTTATAACTTTGGTCAAACACTAGAAGTGAGACACTGTCGCATCTTTCTATGCTAAATCCATTGGTTACTTTACAATAAAAATAAAATTTCTGTCCTGCTTGCCTAGGTATGTAAATAATAACTGGCATTTACATAGTCCTTTCAGGTTCTCTAGGTGATTTCCGTAACACTCTGAAAGGTAGAAACTATAGCTATCATTATTTCCATTTTTAAAATGAGGAAATTGGAGCTAAGAATTTTTGGCTTACTATGGAATCATATAGTTCAGCCAATAAGACCCTAAGGCAGGATTCGAACCCAGTGCTTCCTACATCCACATCTCACAATTAGTTATAACATCTAAGGAAATTAATACTTTCTTAATAGGAGAACACACAAAATTTTAGACAACACAACATAGAGAAAATGAGCTAAGTGGACCCAATGATCGCCCTTGACGTCTACGAAGTCCAGCCACATTCCGAAGGTGATTTAATGACATTCCTGAGCCTGATGAATGGTGAAAAGTCTTTGCAATTGAATATGCTACACCAGAAGATTTTTAGTTAGAAATTATTGGGCACTTACTTTGTGCAAAGGCCTTTGCTAGGCTTCAATATTAATAATAATCAGAGATCACAGAATTTTAGGGTTGAAAGGGGGCTCATCAGCCACTTAATCCAAACCATGCCTGAAAAATGCCTGCTACAGCTCTGATCACAAGGGGTCGTCCTGCTTGCACTTGAAGGCTTCCAGTGAAGCAATCTATTCTTGCTTTCACACAATTCTTTTTGTTAGGACATTTCTCTGAGCATCACATTTAACTTTATCTCTTTGCAACTACCTCTCATTGCTCTTAATTCTGTTCTCTCTGGCCAAAGGGTACAGGCGTAACACTCAGGGGTGTATGAGAGTCAGCTTTAACTAAGGAATTTAGTTGTTAAGTTTTCAGAGTGAGCACTTCTACCTGAGAAATTGATAAGGGCTATGAACCAGGCCCTGATTTTTTGTTTCCTTGATTGTCTGGACTTAAGAAACTTATGGAGAAAATGTAAGCATGCAGATTAAATTTAAAAGTGTTTGTACATAATGTATACATACAAACATATACATCGACATTTGTATGTATATATTCTTTATCAACACATCTTTGTATTGGTCTGTAAACATTTCTTGAGTTTAGAGGGAGTGCAAGAGTCTATGGAGTCATAGGGTTCAAGTGACTTTACTATTTTTAAGATAAATAATAGGGCAGCAAGATGGTATAGAGTTAGAGCACTGGGGTTAGGTGGGATCCGGAAGACTCATCTTTATGAATTCAAATCTGGCCTCAGACACTTACTACCTGTAAGATCCTGGACAAGTCACTTAATCCTGTTTGCCTCAGTTTCTTCATTTGCAAAAACAAGCTGCAGAAGAAAATGGCAAACCACTCTAGTGTCTTTGCCAAGAAAACTCCTAATGGGGTCACAAAGGGTCAGACATGACTGAAACAACCGAACAACAACAAAATATAAACAATAGATAGGTATAGCAAAGCAGGCTCAGAATTTAATGATGACAATTTGATCTGATCATGGCATAAAAGAATATGTCCAAGTTTGGTCAGTTACCAATTTCGGTGGCTCATGAAAGAGAGGTATATGTTCAATTGCATGTTATTTTCATGGGCACACAGTGAGAAATTAAAAGAAAACCATTGTATTCATTCTTTTGTTGAATATTTATTGAGCACCTGCTATGAATTCAGCATTGTGGTAGACACATTTGCAACAATGCTGAAATATAATATGTAGTTCCTGTCCTTGAAGAGTTTCAGTCTAGGTGGGCAGAAGAGTATACAAATTAATATAAGACAATATATGAAAGGAGAGATAAGATTGATATAGATAACAGATCCTACAAAGTTCAAAGGAGGGAATTCTAGAGACTTTCCAACTAGAATGACCAAGAAAGACTTAATGAAATAAGAAGAATCTTATACGCAGAAAATGTTGAGGAGTCTAGGGAGAAACTAAGAGACCTTCCTTGTTGTTCCAAGGAATGGAAATTAATTACTCTGATAAAGTAGATAATGTTGTATTTGAAAGTAGGTTTGCATTTAAAATCCTCCATAATCCCATCTATCTTTCCAGACTTATTGCACACTAATTCCTATTCATACACACTTTGGTTTAGCTAAACTGGACTACTGGTAGTTCCCCAAACCCAAATGCCATCTCCAATTCTTATGCCTTTGTGCAAGCTGTTTCTCAAGTGTGGAATTCATTCCCTCCTCACCTCCACCTTTTTGCATCCCACCTTCCTTCAAGACTCATCTTAGGTTCTCCTTATGGGAGGCCTTTCCTAACCACCTTCTACCCCTAACCTTGCCAAGTGTTAGCTCCTCTCCTCTCCTTAAATTGCTTACTTTTACTTATCTCTGTACATGTGGTATACTACCACCACTATCATATACTACCCTTCCACCATGCATACAGGAACTATTTGACTTTTTTTTTTTTTTTTTGCATTCCCAGAACCTAGTGCAATGCCTTGAATACAGCAGGGGCTAAAGAAATGTTTATTTAATTGAACTAAATTGAATTGAGAAAAGGATTCATATCTTGATAGTGACAATTAAGAGCTGTGTTACCATAGTAAGTTTTTCAAAGTGTTAATTTATTCATTTACAAAGTAGAACTATTGATAATACATATGTTACTCTTTTTATTATTCCTCCACTAACATCCTACTCCGACACTTCATTGCAGCATGGAGGAGTTCGGATATCATAGGAAGGGATTTTAATAGAGACCAGTTCTGCTATGTCCTACCAACCTGGGAAGACATTCAATACAGGTCCAGAGATGTGTGCTGTTAGCAGAATAGCCTAGATAAACTGAAAAGGCTCCTCACCAAGTTGGCCTCAAGGTGACAGATTTTTCAGCCATAGACACACAAAAGATTATCTATCAAATGTTAGAAGAGTTTTCATAGCAATTAGATTAGGGGTTTTTTTTAAAGTAATAATGCAATGATTATTATTATTCCTACTCTTTAAGCATTACCTCCTATATGTATTCTCCTCTCATTAGAACATTTCTTCCTTGACAGTAGAGACTACTATTAGTATTTGCTTCAGTATTCATTTTCCTAGAACCTAACACGGTATCTGGCACATATTAACTGATTAATAAATGCATTTCCATTCATTTATATCTATATTGTTGGACGATAAGACTGAAAAATCCAAATTTCACTACTGATTACTTTGGTAATATTTATAGACATCCTAGGAATTGATCTTAAGCTTCTATCTATTTGAGGTTATGCATTCAGACTAATTCATTGGCACACAGGTAAAAAGTAGAAAATTTTAAAAACCCAAATAAAAAGGGAAAAATAACCAGAGGTCAAAGGAAACTATTAAAAATCAAGCACTGTACTAGTTAACAACTCTTCAAGGTCCCTCTTTTATCATTCTTACAGATGGAATTGGCTGAGACCAATTGAAATTTTTAGAGTGTCTATGAGTCAACTTGCTCCCTCATAACTCTTTATAGTGTTATAATTAATACATCTGAAAGAATATCTTAGTGATTATTTACATTCATAATTACATGAGAAGGATACTTACATTTCCTCTCCGTTACAAAACCTTTGTCATATGAGCTTTAGCACACCCAGATAATCAAATTTAAAGGAGAGGTGGATATTTAAAGACCAGTTCTCCATGCTTAGAGATTCAAGGTGAGGCAACCTCATCCAAACAACCTTGGCAAATTCCCTTGATTCTATGTAAGTGAGCAAAGGTTCCAGAAACAGCTGCTTGTCCCAACTGCCGTGTCTCTTCTTCCTTCCTCACTACATTTTCTTCACTATGAAAGAAAAAAGCTTTTTCACTGGACAAATGTCCAACTGCATTATAAGTAAATTTAAAATAGAAAATAAACAAAGAAAGGAGCAAAAAAGAGATTCTGTGCTCTCATTTATATGGGGATATCCTATGGAGATGACTGAGGAAAAACTATCCCTAGGATAGGTAAAACTGTAGTGATCATCCCTGTACCACTGGTTGGGAAGAGACCAAGTAAATGGAGTTATGCAGTGACATGAGGTAGCAGGATGTCATGAGGGAGTGATGTCCCTAAACCCTAGAAAATGAAAAAGATTATTCTATACTGGTAACATGATTCATTCTGGCCCTGCTCTCTGAAAACACAGCCTATTACATCTCACCCCTACTTGGAGTTCTCAGAAACCATCATGAGGTTTGAGTATTGCTTTTCTCTACCATTGATTAGGCCAACATTGGCTGTGCCCCCTCATTTTAGGGGACAGGAACTAGCATGCTGTGTTCCACTTAACCATTTAATATGGGGTAGCTTATTATGCAGGAATATTTATTTCAAAGATACAGCAAGAACAAAGTACAAACATTTCCCTCCATACCCTGGGGACATAATCCCCCCACCCCCAGGCCTTATACTGCCTCAATTTGTGGGAAGTGGTGGGGATTAGATTCACAAAGTAGGTCAGTTCCCACATAGCACTGGTCCCACCATGTTCATGTCCAAGACCAACATCCCTCTCAGCTTCTGCTGAGCTACAGTCCCTGTTACTTGCCCCTCAGGGTGTCACCGCTGGTCTGGCTGCAACATCTGGCCGAGATTCCTGGATTCCACCCAGATCACTGTGATTTGTGTTCCCAGCCCAGATCAAAGACTCAACTCCCTATAACTAGAATGAAAAAGAATAAACAAACCAAATACCTAGGCCTATTCTTTAAGGAGCTATGACCTGGGTAAGTTCAGGGAAGCCCTCAAAGTGAGTGAAAGAGCTGCTCAGATGTGAATGCACCCAGAAGCCATAGCCATGTTGAATCAAGCCATTTTGAAGACTCCAAAAGATCTGGCTTTGCAGCCAGTGGAAAAAGTCTGTGCTCCACCACATGGTAGGCTTATGCAGAATATCCCCACTTTATAATTCCCCTGAAAAATGCTTCCAGCCTCTCTATGTGTAGAGATGCCATCTCAGGTGGTCTGATCACGTGCCAGACCCTTATCCCATACAAAATAGTACAGCAAGGTGAAAAGACCACCCAGAAGTCCTCTGTTCAAATTCTGGCTCTGTTATTTGCTTACTACCTTTCCTTCTCTGAACCTCAGTTTTTTCATTTATAAAGTGAGGAGATTGGAGTAGGTGATCTCTAAGATTCCTTCCAGCTAACAAAATTATATTATTACTTCTATGAACAAGATGGAGCATGTATTTCCTTCCCTTATTCACAAGGATGTGCTGGTAAATGTTGTAGAGTGTGCTGGTGAATGTTTAACAATTGGCTTTTCACAGGAAGGGGTAGAGGAATGCACCTATGACACATTTTAAAGTTTAACCTATATCGTTAACATTATCTCCATCACTTTCTAAAATCTAGACTATCAACGAAACAACACATCAACCTCTGAACTGTGGTGTTTGCAGGTTTGCAAGATGTAACTGCTCACACTGAAAATTTAACATTCAGCTCACTCAAGTTGGTTCAAGCTGGCTCTAGCACACTCCCGCTGGTGCACCTTACCTTCCTGTCATGTATTCCCCATGGTGCTACAGTTTAAATGGAAGCTCATGAAAATCTATTTCTTCCAGTCCCATTAGAGTATTTCCAGGACAAAATTCAAGCAAGAATGGAATACTCATCTCCATAATATATAAAATAGCATTTTGAGGACCTGCCACATTTTGTTGCACTCTTGGAGTGCATGTAGGGATGAAGAAATCCGCAATATGATTTAACCACAGCTTCCACACTTCCCTGTGGCCTTGAGTTCTACTTGGAGATCCACAGACTCCCCATTCTGAATCCTGAAAAAGAGTCCCCTATGATATGGGATGTTGCCACAATATCCAATACAAATATCAAAGGGACATTCCTACTTAAAATAAAAAAGCCATTTGTTAATTGGCTCTCATTGTGTCTAATGACAAAATATGAAAAATAGAATTATTGCATTTTATGGTTCTAGCATGTTGAGAAACATATTGGGCAGCTAACTGGTGCAATGGATAGAGCAGTGGGCCTGGAGTCAGGAATATTTGAGTTCAAATCCAGCTTCAGACACTTAGTAGCTGTATGACCCTGGACAAGTCACTTTACCACTAATTGACTCAGTTCCTCACCTATAAAATGGGAACACACTGGAGAAGGAAATGGCGAACTGCACCAGTATATTTGCCAAGAAAACCTCATGGACTTTGGGGTCACACAGAGTTGGACACAACTGAACAACAATAACAATTAGTTCTAGAATAGCCTTTCTACAATCCTTATTACTAACAAGCCTTTGTTTCTTGTTTTTTCCTTCCTTCTAAATATTCTTTGCATTGCCAGAGAGGTCATCATTTTCAAAAAACAATAGAAAAAATATACATGAGGACACTTAAATCTTGTGTCAAAAAATATTCTCTAATGTATATCTCTCCACTGAAGTCATTCTATGATATATCCCAATGACTCAGAGATGACAGTGGGGTCTTGCAGGCTGGACTAGTGTGGCAAAAGCCTTAGCATATCTTGGAAAGGCTTTGAGCACACAACTCCATGATGAACTCTGTTGTTCAAGGATCAGCTTAACTAAATTTCAAGAGAAAAATCACCAGAAAGTTGGTCACCAGGTGATATGTTTTTGTTTGTTTGTTTTTTACCACAGCAACTCATGAAACAATCTCTAAGGCATAGAGGGATTGAATTCTTTGTTGGTAGAAGGAGTTTCTGTGCCAAATAAATCATTAATCTTTTGATATTGAAATAATATATAGTCTACTTGTCATGAATATGGTCCCTGTTATGGGTGAGGCAGTTAAGGGTTACAGAAAAAGGGTGGAAAGGCTATCCCATAGAAAATCCCCAAAACTCATTTTATGCAAGTTTCCTCATATTGTCCCATTAAGTTTTACTAATATCAATAGGGTTAAAATTTACCTTAACTTCTTCTCTCTCCCACCATCTACTCTTTATGGAACTACCAGTAAGAGTGAGATAGCCAAGATAAAGGAAAAAGGAACAGCAACCATAAAGATAAATAAAAATAACTCACATTGACACAGATCATTAGTTATATGTTGTTGTTGTTCAGTCATTTCAATTGTGTCTGACTCTTTGTGACTCCATTTGGGGTTTTCTGGGCAAAGATACTGGAGTGATTTGCCATTTCCTTCTCTAGCTCATTTTACACATAAGGAAACTGAGGCAAATAGGATTAAATGACCTGACCAGGGTCACACAGCTAGTTAGTGTCTGAGGCCAGATTTGAATTCAGGAAAAGGAGTCTTCCTGTCTCCAGGCCCAGCACTCTATCCCCTGAGCCACCAACATTTTCTTATTTGAATCTCACAACCATATTCTGACATAGGTCCTATGAGAAGGAAGGGAAAGAAAGGAGAAGATGGTGGTAGGAATAAGCATTGATATACCACTTACTATGTGCTAGGCACTATGCTAACTACTTTTACAAATATTATCTCATTTGATCCTCAGAACAACCCTGCAAGGTAGACGCTATTTTCATCCCTGTTTTACATTCAAGAAACTGAGGGAAACAGAGGTTAAGTGACATGTCCAGGCTCACACAGCTACTAAGGGTCTGGAGCTGGATTTAAACTCAGGTCTATGAGCATTATTACCCTCATTTTTCAGACGAGGAAATAAATATGGGTTACATAACCCAACTGTGGTTATGCAGTTAGTATGCGTCAGAAGTAGGATTTGAATTGCGTTCTTGCTAGCTCTACATCTGATTCTCTATGTATTTATTCCAGGGTGCCTCTCACCTCTCACAAAGCAACCTATCAGCCTTTGCATAGTGGTGATTTGGCTAAAAATAAGGATTCTTAGTAATCGTCCTCTACCCCAGATGGATTTTCCATAAGCATACCTATCTTTTCAGCAGGGAGTGGTGCAGTTTAGCCATCTTGACCTAACTAAACCATCAATTGACTATGTCAATGATGTGGCAGACAAGGACACAATGGACTTGCTATGTTTTCTACTAGGCCTTGGTTATGCACTCTTTAATCCAGTCCCTTTGCAATTCTATATCAGTCTATAATAGGGATTCTTAAACTTTTTGTGTTTCATGGATCCTTTTGACATTTTGGAGAAACCTGTATTTCCCTTTTGAGAATAATATTTTTAAACATTTTAAATAAAATACAGACTATTACAAAGGTACTCAATTATATTAAAATACAGCTATGAAAAGTATTTTTAAAAAACATCCACAGAACTTCTTAAATCAATCCCTGGAGTCCCAGGGGTGGGGAAACTTTGGCCTCAAGGCCATATATAGCCTTCTAAGTCCTTGGGTGTGACCTTTTGACTGACTCCAAGTTTTAGAGAACAAATCATTTTATTGAGGGGATTTGTTCTGTGAAGTTTGTAGAGGGACTTCTGTGAAGTCCTCAAGGACCTAGAGGGCTACATGTGGCCTCGAGGCCACAGGTTCCCCACCCCTGCGACCATTGGAGGAGTATGGAGCCCAGGTTGAAAACCCCTATTCTATAACATCATCAGAATTTAAAAAAAAAAAATTAATTAGTGCCTACTTAATGCAAGATCAATCTAATATATTCACATGATTCTATTCTGAGCCATCATGAGAAATTTCTGGGGATCTGCAATCTGTGTACTGGCAAAAGACTAGCACTTACTGTTGACTAAATCAACATGGGTCTAGCACTCCTCAGAGGTTTTCATATGTTAACTCTGAGGACTACTCTGAGAAAAGATTTGAAAGCATTTATCTTTATTTGCCTTTCACAATCCACTTTCAGTCATGGGATCATGAACTGATATGATGAAAAGTACATCAGAGATCATCTACTACAGGGATTCTTAACTTTTTGTGTCAAAGACTTCTTTGGCAGTATGGAAAGGCCTTTGGATGCCTCTCACACAAACCAGCCAACCAACCTTTGATTATGGCAGTTTGGCTCACATATAAGGATATATAAGGATTATATATCATAAGGATATATAAAATAAGAATTTTCTCAGTGATCTCCCCCTATCTTCCCCACCCACCCAATGGATTTTCCTTAAGCTCATCTATCTTTTCAGCAGGGGGTGGCACATTTCAGACATCTAGATCTAACTACCTCAGAATTAAGAGGAAATTGGTAGTACAGTAGATGGCACTCTGGGTCAGTTGTCAGGAAAACCATAGTTCAAATCTGGCCTCAGATACTTACTAGCTGTATGACCTTGGGCAAGTCATTGAGCTTCCTACCTCCGTTTCCACATTTGTAAGTTAAGGATAATAATAGCACCTACCTCACGAGGTTGTTATGAGAATCAAATAAGATAATATTTGTAAAAGCACTTCACAATGCCTGGAACATAGTAGGTGCTATATAAATGCTTCCCTTCATCTTCTTAAATAATTGAAGGAAATGCTAAATTTTGAGATTGGGAAATAAAGACATAATGTTTTATTTTGTTCTTTTCCTATTCAAATTCACAGACTTCATGAAATCTATCCATGGACCCTTTAGTGAAATATAGATTCCAGATCAATAACACCTGATCTTATCTAACCCTCTCATTTGATAAATAAGGAAACTGAGGTACAGATTAAAAACTCATGTCCTCTGTCTCCAAATACAGGGCTTTCCATGACTGCATGCTCCCTATTCCCAATCCTGCTTGTTATCTTATTCACACAGACCCTTATTCTTGTCCCACAACCAAATGTTCCTCTCACAGGTGCTTGTAAATCAATTCTTGACAACAGTGGAAAGTGATAGCTATTTATTGTTACGCTTCTCAGGGCTATGTTTATCTTAATAAATACAAAAGGTTTCAGGGCACCAAGGAATTAATCCTTAATAATGACTATCAGGCATAGATGGAGGCAAGAAATATTTTGGGGCAAGTAGTATAGTGAATAGAGTGCAGGACTTGCAGTCAGATCAAATCCTAAGACATTTACTAGCTGTGTGACCCTAGGCAAATCATTTCACATCACTGAGCCACAGCTTCCTCATCTGAAAAAAAATGGGAATGATAATAACAGGCTTTACCTCACAGGGTTGTTGTGAGAAACAAAGGAGATAACACATATAAAGCACTTTGCAAATGTTAAAAATGTTAAATACACGGTAGCTATGATCACTGCCTCCTTACATATCTTAGGGGGTCTTTGCTTCATTAGTTCTTTTCTTCTGTGAGGTGGTCCACTCTGGCTGCCACTGAGATGCCACAACCTACATAGAGGCAAGCACCTACAGAAAAACACCTGCAGGTTGCCTTCAGAAACAGGGAGGTTTTATTGAGGAGCAACATAATTGCAAAAAAAAATTCACAGGAAGTAAACAACAAAATTCCCAGAAACCCCAATTTCCTCATCCTCTCTGCTAATGGAGCTGGCATTATCTGACTACAAGTTTGCCAGGATCTGGCCTTCTTATGCACATGCATGGTCACCACATCTCTCCCCAGAGCTTCATTAAGCTGTCAAAGACGATGGCTCATTATTATTTGTTATTGCATTAAAGAACTTGAAGGGATTTTGTTCCTAGTAATTTACTTGTTGCATTGATTTGTTCATAAACACAAAAGCAACAAGCAGGCCAGACTAGAAATGGAACCCAGGCCCCTGACCACAAAAGAATTGCAGATTCAAAGGAGGGACAAAGGAAAACAAAACAAAACAAAACAAAACCCTGAGCTCTTTGCTAGGAGAATTAGGGCAATATTGATGCACGTACAAGAAAGTATAGACAAAGTCATTTCAAGGTGCAATCCAATGGAAACAATGCAGCAGGGGACCTGGATTTTAATTCTGTATCTGCTTCCAATTAATTCTTTTAGATTCAGACCTGTGATTTCAACAGTGTCACTAACTCTCCGGTGCAAAAACTCCCTCCACCAATGCAGATTAACAACTCTTCTGCTACAAAGTATTAAGATTATAATCTCTCCTTGTCTACTGACTCCCTCCCTTTTGTCTTCAAACATGCTCAGGTTTCCCCTATATTTACAAAACAAAATTAAAAAACCACTCAATTAGTTCAACTCCTAATTAAGGATCTTGTATCACTTCTCTATTTCAAAGTGCATTCTCTCTCCTTGTGTGTGTGTATATATAATATATATTTTCACATATATACATGCATGTGTATATACATACACATACGTGCACATATACATATATATACACATACACACTGTGTACGTATGAACATATATGCACATATGTGTATGCATATATGTCTTGTGTATATTATATATAAATGTGTATGCATCTGTGTCCTCCTTGTAATCTGCCTTGGAACCTCATCATTCAATTGAAACTGCTCTGTCCAAAGTTACCAGTGATCTCTTGACTGCCAGATCCAAAGTCCTTTCTCTCCACTCCTCAACCTACTTGACCTATCTGCAGCATTTGACACTGTTCCATTCTCTGCTCCTATACAATCTTTCTCCAGGTTCTTGTGACACTGTTCTCTCCCGGTTCTTCTCCTTTGACCTGACAGCTCCTTCGCAGTCTCCTTTGCTGGATAAGCCATTCACCTTGCCCTCACACATGATATTCTCTCCCTTATCTCTGTGACTTTGAACAAGCTGTGTGAGTGACAGGATTTAATGTCTCCTCATCTTCCCCTCTCAGAATCTCCAGGACTCTTTCAAGTTAAATTCTAGTATCACCTCCTAAATGAAGCTTTTCCTAGTTCTTCCCCCTCCTAGGCTCCATCTGAAATTATTTTGCATTTTGTTCATATTTTGTATCTACTTGTACATACTTTTGGTTCTTGATAGGATATTTGTTCCTTGAAGGCAGATATTGTCCCATAATTTGGGCGGGGGGAGCATTGTTGTTGTTGTGTCCTTAACATCTTGCACAGTATCTAATATGTAGGAAGTGCTTAATAAATGCTTGTGGATTTATAGGTTAATTGATTGAAACGTTTCTGAGTGCACTAAGAAGTTACATGTCTTATCCATGGTCTCACAACCATTATGTATCACAAGCAGGAACTACGACTAGGTCTTTCTGATCTCAAAGCCAGCAACCTCTCCGCTGTTCCACGCTGCCTTTCTTCAATTAATTACCTGAATGACTTCAGGAAAAATCACTTTGCATCTCCGGGCCTCAGCTTCCTCATCTGTAAAATGAGGGGGTCAGAAGAGGTTATCTCTAAGTTCCCTTCCAAATATGGCATTCTCTATTATCTTAGGGCTGGCTAGATAGTCACGTCCAGTTTATTTCTTTTTGCAGGGCATGAGGGGAGGAGAGGGCGATAAGGCAATCAGGGTTAAGTGACTTGCTCGGGGTCATACAAATAATAAGTGTCTGAGGTCACATCTGAACTCAGGTCCTCCTGACTCCAGGTCTGGTGCTCTATCCACCATGCCACCTAACTACCCCAGTTCACTTCTTGAAGACTTCATCAACATCACCCATGGCTCACTTCCTTCAGAATAATAGCCATGATTAGTTCTAACTAACAATAAGCTGGGCATGACTAGAGGCCCTGACCTTATTATTTTCGTGGGGACTCACTGAATTGCTAAAAATAGAAGATACCCAGTACCTGAGAATTTGGTGTTAATCGCCACTTTGGAGTTTCACCCTTTTCAGTTTTTATCCAAAGAAAATACAGTATTGGTGAGAGTTAAAACACTTGGCTTTATTTCTTACATTCTAGACAGTAGGGAGCCAGCAGAGGGCAAAGGATACAGAGAAAAATTCAGGTGCCCAGGATACTAATCTCAGTTCTGCTCATCATTTTTAAATGTCTGACCTAGCAAACCACTTAACTTAACTGAACCTCTATGCACTCTAATTTCTTTATCATAAAATTAGAAATAATAATCCGTGTACCTATCAACAGGTTGATAAATAAGATAATAAATGTGATACCACTTTGAGAGGAAAGGCAGTTTATTGGTACAATATATCATCTTGATTCACCAACCTATAGGTCATAGGTCAGACTCTCATAAACTTACAGAGAGAAGCTATCTACTTTTGCAATCCCTGAGTAAACCTATAATGTCTAATGATGGCATTAATGTTGCTTGAAGAGCCAGGAGCCGAAAATTTTGCTTATTGTATACTGTGCCATTGCCCTCTACCCCATTCAAAAGTTTGATTCAGCATGATAAATGACAATTATGTCTTCAGCTTTGGGTAGGTGCTCTGTGGGTAGGGGGAAGTGATATCAAGAGAAACAAAATAATGCTATGACCTTTTGCCTTCAAAGAATTTACAGTTTCATCTCATAAATGAGACTTATGCTCTAAAACCCAATTAGAAACCTTATTCTTCCCTCTTTGATATAAAGAATGGCTCCCTGGGAGGGAGAGGCAATATATCAGGAGTTAGAGGGTCTACAAAAGCAAAAACTAAAATACATTAGATTAGAGGACTTCACAAAGCTGTTTTTGGTCAAGGTTGAAATCCTAGCTTAGTTGTTTACTGCTTTGGAAAAATCATTTCATAATCTCTGAACCTTGATTTCCTTACTTGTGAGATTAGGAAGTTGAACCATATCATTGGTTTACAAAATTTCTGAATGGGACACCTTTTAATGATGACAAAAAATTTCACAGAACCCACAACGCACTTTCCCCCCATCTGAGGGTAGTTATGTTATTGGTATCCACTGATTGACAAAATACATGCAATAAAAAGTAACACTGAATTTAGTAGTGTATTTTAAAGAACTTATATTTTATTAATTAAAACAGCATTTGAAAATTATAGTATATATATATATCTAAAAAAATTTAGGCTACAAAATGTATGGTTGCTTTTTTTTGTATCCAGTCATATTACATATTTTGTTGTAGATAAAGAGCAAAACAGCAATGCTTTTAGTGTGTATATGTATTCTTGGACCCTTTACAACAATTTTGAGGCCTCTTGGGGTTCTTTGGCCAATAGGGTGGGAACCACTAGACCTGAATGGTTTTTAAGGTCTCTTTCAACTCAAAGAAGTAGCAGGGAGAGAACTTTGTGGGTTGGAGAGTGGGGCAGAGGAAGAGGGGGAATGAGGAAAAGTTCCAGTGGCCTGATAAGTTCCTGCAGCAGAAGTAGAAATATTAATAAATATTTCACGAAAGTCTACCGAGCATATGGCACTCTGCCAGACACTAGAAGTTACTGAGTGAGTTAGACACAGTCCCTGCCCTAAAGAGATACCAATTAACGTTATATTTATAATCCACTTCATTCATCCATTCCTTAAATATTTTCCAACCCAGGCAAAGAAGCACACTGGGTCAAGAATGAGAGAAACTGGGGGGAAGAGTAGCCTTCTTTGCGTATTGAGAACAGAACAGTTTTACCACATATGGGCTCTCGATATTATAAAAAAAAACTTAAAAGGTCCTTGGAGGTGTTTTCTTGATAGCATATATTATTTATAGTATTACTTCCAAGACTTGAATCCCAAAGCTTGTATTTGAGTTATCTGACCTTGGTGGGGTGGAAGAGGAGAGATTGAGAGGAATGACATGGGGTATTTTATTTGTCCCCACCTACTACTGGTAATTTCTTCCTTTTGAGATTCAGTTATGTGTAATGTATAACAGATAACATAGACTTCATATCAGAGTAAAGTTAAATTGTTTATTTAGAGAAAACACAGTGGTATCAAAGCATCAGACCACAAATTAGATAGAATGGCTCATTATCTTAAAGCATCAGAGAAGTAGTAGAGACAAGATATAAAATATTCATCAAATAAACACAAAAAATCAAATTCCCATTTCCAGGTTGCCATACTGTTCCCCTTAAGGATCACTGAGAGAGATTTAGATTCATGCAGGTTGCTTCACTGATTTCTAAGACATCAGGAATGTGATGTTGCTGTTCCCACTAAGGGGTGGGGACAGGAAGTAAGACTTCCCTTCAGGTTGACAAGCCAAGGCAGGATGGGCCAGACATCAGTCATCTGCTTCACCAGGGGAAGAAAAGCAGTCTCCTCTTAATGTCATCAAGCTGAGGCCAAAGGAGTTATAGCCATCAAGAGTCTTTTAGCTCTGCTCAGTCATTAATTTCTCTCTCTTTCCAGTTTTTATTTAGATAACTGTACAACACATCCATGCAGGGTCCCCACCCTTAAGATGCTAGACATCCCAGAAAGAAAGGGTAACTAGCAAGGTACTTAAGCATCAAAGAACCTGATGAAGTGCCAGAGGTAACCTCTCTTTTTACAAAAATGTAGCACTTTTTTTTTTGGTGAGGCAATTGGGGTTAACTGACTTGCCCAGAGTCACACAGCTAGTGAGTGCTGTGTCTGAGGCCAGATTTGAACTCAGGTCCTCCTAACTCCAGGGCAGGTGTTCCTTTCACTGTGCCACCTAGCTGCCCCAAATGTGGTACTTTTAAAATAAGCTCATGGTTTGGTTTGCAGAAGCAGCAACACAAGTAACACTGTGAATGAATTCATGGGACACTCAGTTTTGGTCATTGCTAGTGTATTTGTTTTCAAGGTGGGGGGATACAGATGTTAATGCAACAAAAAATTTTAAACTATAGGCTCATGGGAATGGATGACATCCTTGGACTACTATTTAGTTCAAGAGAGGATTATTATTATTATTATGCTAAAGCCCCAAACAGACAGATGTCTTTGCTATTTTTAATTACCCCTTCTCCTGGTGAAGAATTGCCCAAATTCTTGTGATGAGGATCCATTATATCCAATATACTCAATTAAATAAACCTGTATGATGCACCTACAATGAGAAAGGCACTATGCTGAGCACTGGTGAAACAAAAAGGAAAACAAAACAAAACAAAATGAAACAGTCTCTATATTGAAGGAATTTACAATCTAATTAGGAAGGAGAATCTGTGAGATAGACAGATAGATAGATAGATAGATAGATAGATAGATAATAGAAAGATAAATAGATGAATGGATCGATGGATGTTTCTGTATATACACACACACATAGATAAGGTAGACTATTATATCATAGGCAAAGGAGAGATCTAAACAAAGGACATAAGAAATATGAGAAGGCAGGGATGGGGGGAAGGGGAGGGGAACAGGAGAGACTTCCTGGAAGAGGTGGTACCTAAACAGGAGCTGGAAGGAAGATAGGAGTTTTACTAAGAATGTTCAGAACATCTATTTCAAAATATAGTAAACAGACTATGTGAACATATAGAGCAGAGAGAGGGCAGGGTAAGAATGGAAAATATCTCAGTTTGGCAGAAACATCTAGGGTATGAAGGGGATTAGAATGAAATAAGGGGGAAAAGATTAGAGCCAGATTGTGGCAGGTGTCCCATGCCAGGCTAACCCTTCTAGTCAAGGATTGTCCTCTTCCAGCTAACTTAATTCCTTTCTGCTTTGGTTTAAGCCTATCATGCTAATTTAAGGAGTCAACATGACCTTTGGGTGGAATTCAAAATTCTGTGCCACCTACTCCTGGCTTGAATTTGAGACTGCACCGGTTGGGGAGAAAACTTTTTCTGAGGCCTATTCTTCTTGGAACACACTATTTCCTCTAGAAATACCTCCTTCTTCTCTGCCTGTCAACCCTTCCCTTATCTGCTGTGCCTGAAATCTCCCATACTAAAAACTCCCATCTCTTAGTCTCTTATGAAACTTCTTTGATTGGCACTCCTCATCTGTGATATCAGAAGTGAAACACCAATCAGACGATAACCTAGCAAGTTTTGCCCTCAATATAAAACCCCTGGCCCTTATCATCCTCCTTGAGATGCCTTGATTTATAGAGACAATGGAAAGCATGTCTAGATCTTGACGTGATAATGTGCCAAGTTCATAGCTGGACTCCTTCCTCTTGCCCTGGCACTCAAAGACCCCTCTAGTTTTTTAATTGTATTTCTTTTATCTTACCAGTGACTAGCCCCTTCATATCCTGTACTCCCCAGATACTGGTTGTATTGCTTGCCTCTCACCCCTGCCCAATCCCTTTAGGTATCTCCAGTTCAACTACTTAACTCAACATGCCACATAAAGGACCTCCTGCTCTGTCTCACTGAGCCATCTAATTCTCCTGTGAAGACTTGTTAAAACCTCAGGAATAGATCACTTTAAGGACCAGTGAAAGTGAAGCAGGAATGCCCTCTGCAGCACACCTTACTTCATTTAATAAGCCAGCTCTCCCGAGTCTCATCTTTTTTTTTCAGTAGCAACCTGGGACCCACTCCTCTAAAGTAAGCGACTTAGACCTAAGTTTTGTTTTTTTTTTTCCATCAATAATGAGTTCCTAAAGAGATTTAAGTAGCAACTTCACTAGTATTTATTGATTCAATGGAGCACTTTTCTGGAGATCTTGAATAGTATACTCGCTCACAAGTGAAGGAGACTCTTCATTCTCATAACATACCTGTCTTATAATATGGTCTATCATCCAAAGACCTCAAATGGTAAAAATTCACTTCAGAACCCTCTGGGAAGAAATATTCCTTTAAAACATCTCAGGAAGAGCCTTCATTTGGGTTTAGAGACAATGTTCTATGACATTTACTTAATAGCCACCTTGGGAAACGTGACTAATGGGGATGCCTCAGAGAGACAGGCTTGCAGATTTAAGGCCCATCACTCATAAAGACATCAGAAATGTACGTGAAGAGGTATTAATGAAGATGATGCCTGCCTCTTCCTAATTCACAGGGATGTTTCTAGGATTAATTAGATAATATATTTGGAGCCTTTGAGCTTCATGGAGAAGGGCACCGAGGGCAATTGTTATTATCAAAAGGAATGATGTTTTCTTTTCTTCAGGGCAGGTTTTTTTTTCCTCAGTCCATAAACTAAGACATATAGATAGATATAGATATATATGTATATATGCATATACACACACACACACACACACACACACACACACACATATATATGCATACATACACACACAGAGAGAAATGATGTGCATATGATGTGTTTGGATTTCCGGGGTGTTCGGGGTGGGGAGGGGCAATATTTGACTGAGTGCCATAAATGTAGATTATATTTTTTGCTATTTCTGGAACTCCTACAGCAAGACATAATTCTCTGATGCTCCAAAGGCCTCAAATCAACCTGATAATATCCATTTACTTTTTGAGTTGTGAGTGGAAAGAGCTTCTTTCCTCCTCTACACTATTTTCGACCAGTTAGAAAAGAGGTGGGGGGCAGGAGTGGGGAAGGATGTAAATGGAGCATTGAAAGACCTTTCCTAATGTGTGAGGATGAAAGTGAGAACTTAAAATTCCTTTGAATGTAGGGTAGGAAGCTTTTAAAAAATCAACACTGAGAATGTGGCCTTTCACTGTAACATAAATAGTTTCAAGAAATAGTTGTAGCATGGAAGCCAAGACTGGAAAACCTGTGCAATGATTGTTGTCATAGTGGATTTCCCTTAAGGATTATTTTAATCTACCAAAGGCATTAAAGACATGGGTTTAACTTGGGCATCTCAGTGGGATTTTTTCCCCCAGACACATACATCAAACTCTATGGGGCTGTCACATTCTCAACGGCACTTGCTAAATCTTTTGGCATTATTAAAAGGGAGACCTCTGAGAGATGGCAAATGTTAAACATTATCAGTCCTACATGTTTTGAACCCTATAATGAAGACTGTGACCCAATTTCCTTTATCAGATTATTCTCCCTAATGTAGAACGAGTGTAGCACACCATGTATGGTGCTCATCATAAACATGTTTGGGGATGAGAAATATGCATACTGTCAAATCAAACAATGAAACACACACTGGAGTCCCATGAAGTCCTCTGCTGTGTAACTTTTCCCCTGGTGGCCTTCTTCCTTTTAGGGGGAGTGCTCTTGCGTCCGCATGCTTTTACATGTTGGATTTCTATCCCCAAATGTGCTGATTTTTCAAATCCTTTTGAATGAAAAATGGTTGTAAAATGCACAGAACTCCACCAACATAAGGCTGATCCCTCGTATCCACACAAGTCAACTGCGAGAGTAGATGGAATTGGGAGTCTTCTAGCCCTCCTCCCTCCCAACCTCTCCTTACCATCAGTACATTGAGAATACTAGGGTCTATCAGGAGAGTCTCCATCTACCCTCTTGGGGGATAAGGAGAAGACTAAACAGTGTGTTAATAAAATGCAGCCTGATGTTCTCTCAACATGATTTAAATAGCTGTTCACTGCAGAGACATCTTACTAATGTCACTGTTTCTAAGAATTTCATTCTACTTAGTTCACAGTGTACTAAACTGTGGTCATTGGACTTTGGGTATCCCCCAAAGAGAAGTGTCTTGCCTTAAATCCAAATCTTCTTATTGCAAATTTAATGCTCTGTCCAATCTTCCAACTTTAAGTTCCTGGATTAAGTTGAAATTGACTCACTAAGGGACCTTGAGCAAATTACTTCATTTCCACATGAGTTTGACACAACCATAAAATGAAGATCCCTTAGTATTTCTCTGGGATATTTGTGGGGTGGGGGCATAGGAGATAGCAAAGATGGAGGTAGTCTTGGGCACTACATTTGTTACTGAAATGGATCATCCAATCATAGCTTTAAAGACAGAGGGACCTTGTACGTATTACTTTTCTCTTCATGCAATCTACAATACGACCAAACTGGCCTCCATATCATTCTTCACACAGAAGAGTAAGTCAATAAGTAAATGTTAAACATTTACTGGGCAAGTCAGTTAATCCTGTTTGCCTCAGTTTCCTCATCTGTAAAATGAACTGGAGAAGGAAATAGCAAACCACCCCAGTATCATTGTCAAGAAATCTCCAAATGGGGTCACAAAGAGTCAGACACAACTGAAAATGACTGAAGAATAACATGTGGCAAGCACTGTGTAAATCACTGTGGATGCAAAGAAGAGCAAAAGCATAGTCCCTGCTCTCAAGGAGCTCATATTCTAATGGAGAAAATGACATGACGTAAAAAATCTGAATACAAGAATCAACAATGTAAATGGAAGGTAATCTTTGAAGGAAGGCACAAACTGCTAGGGTAAGAAAGACTTCCTGCAGAAAGTGGGATTCACTACCAATACCAAGAGAAGCCAGGGAAACCAAGAGGCACAAATGAAAAGCAGAAAGAGCACCCAAAGCCTGGGGAAAAGGTAAGCAGTCCAGAGACAGTGTCATATGTGAGAAACAGCACAAAGGCAAGTCTCTCCGGAGCTATCTTGCATGCCTCAAATTCATTCCCTCCTCACTGCAGCTTCTTAGAATCCCTAATTTTCTTCAGTGATCCACTCAAATGCCATTGCTTCGTTCAAGTTTCTCCTGAGTCTCTGCAGTTGCTGGTGCCTTCTTCTACCCAGAAATTATCTTATATTCATTTTGCATGTATTCAATTCATTGATTGACAAGCATGTATTAAACTCCTGTGTGCTAAGCACTGTGCTAAACTATGGGGGAGAAAACATACCAAAAAAAAGAAAAATGTGTGTGTATGTATGTATGTATGTATACACACACACACACATATATATGTATGCAAAGCAAGTTATATACAAGGAATAATTAATAAAGGGAAGCCACTAACATTAAAGGGAGTTGGGAAAGGCTTCTTGCATAAGATAGGATTTTATACGGGACTTAAAGGAAGCCAGGAATTCAATAGGTGGAATCAAGTATATATGCATGCATATATACTCATAGGCATACATGCTTTTTCTTCCATAGATTATAAAGTCCTCGAGGGCAATCAATCTACAAACATTAGTAAGTATTTGCCATGAGACAGGAATTCCGCTAGGGGCTTGCCTAATATGAAGACTAAATCAAAATAGCTTTTGCCCTAGGGGAGGTATGTTTGCCTGGCAAAGACAGCTTCATTGATGTCTTCTCATCTCCAGCACCTACCATAGCATCTTCTTACATAATAGGTCCTAATAAATGCTCATTGATTGAACAGTTGGTTGATTATAGGTCATCTGGCCCACCCCCTTCATTTTACAGATGAATAATTGAATCTCAGAAAGGTTACACAGCCAGTCAATGACAAATACAGGATTTTAACCCAGGTCCCCTGATTTCAAATCCAGCTCCTTGCATAGGTTCCCCAAGTGGGCAATACACCCCCTGGGGGTGCTAGAATGATGGGGGTTGAGGGGGTACAATAGCAGCCTTGGGTGCAACTGGGTGGTGTTTAATAAAAATAAGGGGGCAGTAGAAGCATACAGAAAGAAGAGAAGAAATTTTTGAAAAAAATTGTTCATACATGTTTCATCGATCGTGTAGCAGAGTTAAAGTCATAGTGATTACATTATTTTCCAAATAAATGCACAAAATGCAACTAATAACCCATCAAGTCTGCAGACAGGTCTTAAAAAGCAAGTATTGGCAACTGAGCATGTTGCGCATTGGCAGGAAGTCCAGCACGCATTGGTAGGAATATGTGCATGTAATGATTTGTTTACAATACTATACTATGCTGTTACATGACGCAATCAAAATTTCAATGCAAGAAAAAAGCACAAATTTACAATAAATTATTAAATTTAAGATGCATTATTTTGTAATTTTTTTAAATGACGCAAATTTCAAAAAAAAAATAGAATGTTAAAAGGTTAAAGAAAGTAGATTTCCAGGGGTGCTGAATAATTTTTTTTAAATGGATTGGTAGGCCATATAAGTCTGGGAACCTCTGAAAGGGACTCCATCATTCTTGCCCAGGAGCATTATTCATATAGATACTTGTATGCTGGGTATGGGTCCCAGCTACATTTTAAGCAGTTCCCAATCATCAAAATTTAAAACATATCCAGCACCTTCCAAAATGTAAAGAACGTGACAAGATGGGGAGAAAGAATATAACATCAGAGAGAAAAAGTATTATTTGTTGTTGTTTTGTCTTGTTGTCCCCCACACCTAAAACAATGCATTGCACATAGTCTGTTGCTGACTAATTTTTGTTGAATCAGATTTGTTGAATTTATTGACACACACTCTAATGATCATCTACTTCAGGCCGCTTCTAGAGAAAGCAGTCTTGCCGAATCCTTTTCAGTAGTGAAATACATTTATGCTGAGTCATCAACACCTACTCTCTCAGTCTCTTGTTTGAATATTAGTATACTTTTGTAAGGCAGCTAGCTAGAATAGGGGTTCTTGGGAATAGAGCCAAGCTAATTTGTTCATACACTAAATATAAACATGTGCTCTATTTTAAAAAATATTTCTGAAGAAAACTCCAAAATCTCTTTCAGCACTTTTCTAAGTGTTTAATAACTAAAATTATTTGAAAGTCATTTACTTAAACCCCTCCTGCCTCAAGGTGAGTCTTCTGTTCTCCTCAGGACAATTTTGTGTAGAACTGGGACATGGCCATGACATCTCTACTTCCTGAATGATCACATTGAGATATTGGGGGAGGGGAAAGGAAGAGAGGTGTGCGATGGCCTCCTTACCTGCCTACTCCTAGGTCCCTTTAATCATATCACCTCAGGCCATTTAACTTGAAGGTTCAGCTCTACTCCAGGCTCTGTCTATTGCCAGTCCTCTATCTCCTCCTCCCCTGCTTGCCCTGGACACACCCAAGCTAGGCCTCATACACGCCCATACCCTGGAGTATCAAAAGTAAAGCCCATTTTTTTTGAGGATAAGCCCAAATGTGTTGAGAATACCTTTAATGTGTTTAATAAATAGAGATTTGCCAAGCAACCTACCCTAATAACAACATGGATACTTTGCCTGATACTATGTTCAGTCCTTTTCATCTACAGGTCTCAGAAAGCTTTATAGAAGCTAAATAGATTTGCCCAGAACTGTCATGGGATAGGTAAATATTATCTTTATTCCCATTTTACAGGTGTAGAAACTGGAATTAAGTAACTTGCCTCAGGCTTCATCACAAGTCTTTGACAGAGCTAGGATTGAAACTCAGTGACTGCCCAGACCACTGAATCACACTACCTGTTTATGACTCACAAAACATACTACTGAAAGCAGCAAATGTGACTTTGAAAAGTGTAGTATGATCCCCTGAAATGAGTTACTTTGACATGGAAGGAAAATTATCATTAATACAACACTGATCACAAAAAAAGAGAACACTGCTGCAATGATGATAACACTGGCATTTATATAGTGTTTTAAAGTTTGTCAAACACCCTACATACAACATCTCATGTGAACCTCACAGTAACTCTGTGTGATACTTCAAGTATTATCCCCATTTTACAGATAAAACTGAGAAGGAACTTTCCCATGATCACATAGTAAGTGTCAGAGAAAGGCTTAGAATATACAGTGTGGGGGAGGCAAGAAAGAAGGGGAAGCAAAGGGCAGGGAAGGGAAAAAAAGAGGGAAAGTAAAGGAAGAGAAGGAACAGGAAGGTAGGAGGAAGAAGGAAGGGGAAAAAAGGAAAGAGCAAGGGAAGGGGGAAGGAAAAGAAAAGTGAAGATAAAGGGAAGAGAAGAGAGAGGTAATAGCATGCCCTGTTCCATACAGAAAAGAACACCTAAACATATATGTACACTTTTTTGCATTCAAAAATGTGTGTAGTAATTACAACTGTTCATGCATCTTGACAGCAGTGGGGCTAGTGAATGACCTTAATTCAAATAGTCATAAAGATGAGAACAAAACCTAAGGATCCAAAGGCCAAAAAAAGTGGGGGGTGATAAATCAGAATATGACTGAGTTCAAATTTTCGTGCCAAGAACTGGTGTCATTTTTCCTTAGGTTCCTGATAATTACTGGATAATTATAGTTAGCATTTATATAGCACTTGCAAAATGTTAACAAGTATTATATCATTTAATCCTCAGCAACCCTCCTGGGAGTTGTACAATTATCTCCATTTTTATAGATGAGAAAACTAAGGCAGACAAAGGTTAAATGACTTGCCCAGGATCATACAGCTAGTATCTAATGCAAAACTCAGGTCTTCCTGACTCTAGGTCTAGCCCTATTCACTGACCCTCCTAGATGTATGGTAGTTAAACAAGTCCCAACTAGATTGTTAATTCCAAAAAGGCAGGGACTATGTCTTATTTAAACCTTTATCTAATCTCCTAGTGCCAGAACAGTGCTTTCTAAGTGAAAGAGACACATAATGAACCTTTGGTGAACTGTTGAATCAGATCTTTGGTCACTCGAGCATAGGAAGAAATGGTCATAAAACAATAAAATAAAATGAGCAAAAATATTGTTTCACTACAAGGATGACATACATACATACAGATGTGTTTAGATATATGTGTATGTGAGGAGAGAGAGAGAGAGAGGAGCGAGAGACAGACAGAGAGAGAGAGAGAGAGAAAGAGAGAGAGGAGCGAGAGACAGAGAGAGAGAGAGTCTCCTGTCCCACAATACCTCGAATTATTTCAAGAACCTAGTAACTTGTCTGTCTCCCTCCAGGCTCTCCCCCTCAAATCTACTCCATAGATCAATGCTCAACTGCTACATTTATCTTCCTAAAGTAGCATTTTATTTATCATTCCCCTGCTTAAAAAGCCACAATGACTCCCCATGGTCTACCCAATATGGTCTCTCCTCCTCAGCAAGGCATTCAAAGCCCTCCACAATCTGACCCAACTACCTTTCTAACCTTATCTTCCCTAACTCCCTTCATTTACCCTGCACTGTAGCCAACCTGGAATACTTGACAGTCTCCAAAGTTACCTTTAACTAAGTTATATCTAGACTGCTGTTAATCTGTTCCTGTACCTAAATGGTTCTTATCTCCATTTATTGAAATGATATCCATTCTTCAAAGCTCAGCTTAAAAGCTACTTCTTCATGCCTTAAAGCTATAAAAAAATCCACATTTATGATAAAAATGATTATGATGATGATGGTATCTTCCATAATCTCTCTAGTTAGAAATTACCTCAGATCTTCTATGGCATTTTGATTATGTCATGCTTTTTATACCTACCACATGCTGCTTTATACCATAGGTACTTATGTAAATGCATTATCTTCCCTACTATACTGTAAGTTCCTAGATAATTGAAGAGATATTCATTACCCATGGTTAGGTTGTACCAATATTATAAAAATTTTGATACTGTCTAAATTAGTTTACAGATTTATTCCATATCACACTACCAAATGGTTACTTTACAGAACCAATCAAAATAATTACAAAATGTATTTAGAGGAAAAAACATCTATAATCTCAATTGATTTAATAAAAAAAAAGTAGAAATGAATAGATACTAATACTTGTAGAACTCAGATTATATTATGTTACAAAACATTAAACATAATGGTCAATGGTTATAAACAGTTCTCAAAGCAACAATCACATAAAAAATTGCTCCAAATTACTAACAAGAAAAATGAAAATCAAAGCAACGCATACCCAGAAAATGGGCAAAGATGATGAAAGATGCAAATAGTTAAGGTTTATGGAACTATGAGGAAGGCACACTAATATTTCTATATTTTTATAGAGTTGTTAATTGATTCAGCCATTCTGGAAAGCAATTTGGAATTATGCTTTTTTTTAAGTGGCCAAAATGTCCATGCTCTTTGACCCTGTTAGCCCACTGATGGTTATCTTTCTTTGGGTATATCACAAAAAGGTCCAAGACAAAAAGAAAGGTTCAGTAAGATCCAAAGTATAAACAATTCTTATGCTAACAAATAACTGAAAACAAAGTAAGAGCTCATCAATTTCAGAATGGCATAAATTCATGGCATTGCATGTTCATGGCATAAATGAATGTTACTGTGCTGTAAGAAAGGGTGAATATAAAGAGTCCTGAGAGACACAGGAACACTTTTTTATGAATTAATATAGAGTGGAATTTTTAAAATCTCAAAAACAATATACATGGTGAAAACTGTGTAAATGGGGGAAAACAATAAAATTAACCAAATTTGTATAATTATAATGACCCAAGGTTGTTCCTGGAAGTCAAGAAAATTCATTTTACTTCATTTCAGAAGTAGAGAGTTATGCTTATGACAAACTTACTTACTAGCTGTATGATCCTGGGCAAGTCATTTACCTCAGATGAGGTAGATACATTGGTCTGTTTTCCTGAACTATTTTTTTTAAACTCATTTACTCTTTTTTACCAGGGGAAGTTTGCTTGGAAGGGGAGGGTGATATATTCAGAATTGAATATCATGTTAAAGCTAAATGCAACAATATTTTTTAATTTTAAAAAAAGATGATAGATGGATAGAGAAAGATTAGAGATAGTATTATAGATGACAGAGTGATACATAGAAAGACAAATAAGATAGATGATAGAAAGATAGATAACAGTGCATGCAAAGTAGAAGTGGGGGAAGCAAAGTCACATCCAAATGCAGGTTCTGACAACAATAACCCTTAAAAAACATGAAAAGGAAATTTGACATCAAAGGTGGAGAAATTAGCACTGAGATTTACTTAGGGAAGGTAAACTATAAGCTATGCCTGTATGATCTGCTTAGCTTCCTGATGTTCAATAGCAGCATCATTACCATCAACCCAGAAGACTTTCCCTAAGCTCTCCAAGCTCTGCCTGCCCCAGCATTATAACAGTGAAGTTAGGGTAGTCAAAGTTAGGTACAGTCAAGCTTCTGAATATGTGGAAGAGAGGACACCTGTGAGGGTATTCAGGAGGCTGAGCAGCTCTTGATGCCTCTCCCACACATATCTCTTCCTCTCCCCCACCCCCACCCCATGATGTTGTTGTTCAATCATTTCAGTTACGTCCAACTCTCTGACTCTGTTTGGGGTTTACTTGGCAAAGATACGGAAGCTTACCATTTGCTTCTCCAACTCATTTTACAGAAGAGCAAAAAAGATAGTTCCCTGTGGTGATAAGTGCCCCAAATTTTGATTCAAAGCCTGAACTCTTAAGCTTAATGTCTTAATACCTAATGAAGTGAAAATACTGATGACCGTTTCTCAGCGTGCCTCGCTAGTTCATTATCTTCCTCCTGTCTTCTAAGAGTAGGTGTCCCAAAGGGTTCCATCTTCAACCTTTTCCTATTGCACTAGATCAGTTCTTATCCTTTTTTGTGGCATGGGCGCCTTTGACAATCTGGTAAAGACTCCTCGAAAATGTTTTTAAATACATAAAATGAAGAAGATTACAGAAGGAATCAATCATATTGAAATTAAAATTTAATTTTTTCTCATTCAAATTCACATTATTCCAAAATCTATAGACCCTTTGGGGACCTATGTACCCCAGGATAAGAATCCTTGCTCTAGATTTTCTCCCTTGGTGAGTTCAACCACTTTTTTTCTTTTTTGGCTAGGCAATGAGGTTAAGTGACTTGCCCAGGATCACACAGCTAATAAATGTCAAGTGTCTGAGCTCACTTTTGAACTCAGGTCCTCCTAACTCCAGGGCCAGTGCTCTATCCACTGTGCCACCTAGCTGCCCCTTGAGCTCAACCACTTTTGTGATTTCAACTATATATGGGGAGAGAGGGGAGGTGGCTGTATATGTGTGTGTATGTGTGTGCGTATGTGTATGTTTAAAAGAGGAGAGAGAGAGAGAAAGAAAGAGAGAGAGAGAGATCTGATACATATGTAAATAGAAGTATACACATAGTTATGGATTCAGCCTTAATCTGTCCCTTGAGCACCATTTCTATATTTCAAAGAGCATGTCAGTCATCTCTATCTAGGTATTTCTTTAGCCCTTCAACTCAACATTTCAAAACTCATCAATTCACCCTCAAATCCTGCTCCCCTATTTTCTATTCATGATACCACCATCTTACCAATTACCTGTATTTAAAACCTTGAAATTCTTTTACTTCATTTCTTCCTCTCCCTTACTACCTAGCTCCAGTTCCAAGTCCTGTTGATTATACTTCCATAATTTCTCTCAAATTCATAACCTCTTCCGCATGCATATCGCCACAACTTTCACTCAGGTCATCATCATCTCTCCCCTGGGTTATTATAATACCTTCTAACTGGTTTTCCTGCCTCCGATATCTCCGCCTTTATGTAACCTCTCATGTCTGAAATGCATGCCATCTCAATCTCAGACAGTTTAATTCTTTCTTCAGGACCAAGTTCCAGAGCCAATTCCTCCATGAAGCTTTCCAAATCCTTACTGCCAAAAGAAAATGACATTTCACTATTCATGTTTTTTTTTATCTGCTTTGCCATTGTCACATTCTACTTTATACCACATTCATTTATATGTATCTCACAATCCCTGCCACCCTTTAAACTGTAAACTCCTTGAAGGAAGGTTTTAACGTCTTTCTTAATGTCATAAATTTAGAGCTAGGAGGGACCTCATAGACCACCTAATCCAACCCTTCCATTTTACAGATGAGTATACTGAGACCCAGAGAATTTAAGGACTTTCCTGTGGTTACACAGGTTGTGAGAAAATAAGGATTTGAACCCAAGTCCTCTGATTTCAAAACTGCTGGTCTTTATCACTGTAACACTGCCGCCTCTCTACCATTACATACAATGCTTTATACATAGAAAGAAAGTTAATTTCTTGATTTGAATTAAAATTCCCCTGGAAGAAAAAATAATTTAGAGTTATCAGTAATATATATCTCAGTGGAAATGATACAGGGAATGAGGAGGCCATGGGGCAGCGATGAATCATTGATATTGCTTCAGAATTTGGCCTTGAGCTGCCCTTAAGGGTGAGGGTAGATGGTGGTGTATCATAGAATAGCTTTACAGAAAACATTTATTAGGCACCAATTGTGTGTAGAGTACTATGTTGGGTGCTGGGAGAGATGCAATGTTTATTGAATACAGTTATCCCTTCCACATTGCGACTTCCCCCATTGTGGTTTTGCTATATCAGAGGTTGGCATAAGAAATTAAATGGGAATTTGGGGGGAGTTTTGTGGAAGCCACAAATGACAAACAAAGACCAGCAGATGGCACAGAAAAAGTTTAGAAATTCAGAAATTCATAAAATATAGATATAGTATTGTATATCGACCCAAATTTTATGATAAGATACTGTAAACACACCATAAAAGAAAAAGAAAAAAAATCAGACTTCTCTGGCATGAAGGAAGGACCAAAATTTTATGCAGATTTCTAGATCATGGGGGTGCTGTGCCCCTAATCCCTGCAATGTGGATGGGATAACTATACTTGGTCCTTGACTTCAAGGAGTTTACAAAATATAAGGGGAATGAGACACCAATACCGATAGCTATAATATATTGGTAAGGAATCTGAGCTCCTTGAGTTTGCCCTTATACCTACTATGAAAATGTAGTAATCCACACAGTAACCCTGGGAGACAGGTGATATTATTGTCATCCCCATTTTACAGATGTGGAAACAAGGCAAACCAAGGTTAAGTGCATTGCCCAATATCACACAACTAGTGAATGTCTGGGGTGGGATTTAAACTCAGGTCTTCCTGATTCCAGGCCCAGACCTCTATCCTCTGTAGTACCTAGATGCCTGAGTGCTATTGTTTGCTTTCTCTTTATATCCCTAGGGCCTACTATAGTGCTTTGCACATAAGGTAGTAGGAGTTTGATATATGCTTATTGGATTTGAATAATATACAATATTGACTAATAAGTACATTAAAAGTTACTGAACAAATTGCTATGTGAGGTCTGAGGGGAAGGTTATTACTATCTGGTCTGCTGAAGGAAGGCTTCCTAAAGAATATGGTATTTGAACAGGACTTTAAAGTAGGGGTGGGAATTCACCTAGAGAAGAAGAAGAAGGATGGCGTTCTGTTGCATCGAATTATAGGATTATAGATTTAGCAGGGCAGGTAGGTGATATTATGAATAGAGCACCAGGCCTGGAGTCAGGAAAGATCTGAGTTCAAATTCAACCTCAGACCCTTTTTAACTGTGTGACCCTGTTTGCCTCAGTTTCCTCATCTGGAAATGGCAAACCACTCAAGTATATTTGCCAAGAAAACCCCAAATGGGGCCATAAAGAGTTAGACACAACTGAAATGACCAAATAACATATTTAACTTTGGAAGGGACCTTAGAGATATTCTAGTCTACCCTACTCCCTACCCCTATTTTACAGATGAGAAAACTGAAGACCAGAGAATATAAGTGACAGAGCCAGCATCTGAACCAAGGCCTTCCAATTCCTAATTCAGTATTCTTACCACTGTGCCACACTGGGAAGACCCTATCCGCATGAACAGAGGAATGAGAGAGTTCAAGGAGCAGAGAGTCATCCAGGCAGCTATTGCACAGAGTGAGGAGAAGGGAGTAAACTAAGAAATTCTGGAAAGGTAGTATAGCATCTAGTCGTGGAGGGCCTTGAAGGCCAGACTGAAAGTATAAACTTTACTCAGGAGATACTAGGGAAGAACTGTTGATTTTTCAGCATAAGTGTGAAATGAGCAAGTTCATGTTTTAGAAAAATAAATCTGGGAGGTTGCCCTTGATTCTCTTCTTTTTTTGGCTAGGCAATGGGATTAAGTGAATTGCCCAGGGTCACACAGTTATTAAGTGTTATGTGTCTGAGGCTGGATTTGAACTCAGGTCCTCCTGAATCCAGGGCCAGCACCCTATCCACTGCACCACCTAGCTGCCCCTGCCCTTGAGTCTCACTCACACATACTTGTCACCGTGGGGTTTCATTACATGCTAGTCCTCTGGTCACATTGGTAAATCTAATCCTGTTTCCCAGGAACTGTTCACGGACACAGGAATTACTCTTTGCCATTCTCTGAGATAGCCATTCCAGAAACAATAATAATACTACCTCTGAGGTTCTTTCTCCCTCCTGCTGGAAGATACTGGGAAACTTCCCATAGCTACCCTGAGCATTTTGAGTACCACTTAACTGGCTGGTTCATCATCAACATATACTAGAATACCGTGATCCCAGAAGATAACATTTTCACAGTAGAAATAAGGGCAAACTCAGGTTCCCTAAGCTCCCCATCAATCTACCACATTCAATTCAATTTACTTAGATGAGTGATTTTTTTTAAAAGAATCTATGCCATGCCGGGCACTGTGGGTAAAAATACACAAACGAAACAGTCTTTGTTCTCAAGGAGTTTAATTTCTCCACCATGGTACATGCCAGGTGACGGATCGTAGTCAGGATTCAAAGAGTCCTCTCCTGGGAAGGAGTAACATCTTCCCCTATCCCCAATGACTACAACTTTACATAATGAGTTGATTGGAACTACATTCATTGACAAACAGCTTGTGTAATGAGACTAGCCCCTGCCGGTATTATTACTGAGACAGTGGCTGTGGCAGAAGGTGCTACTAGTATTAGGTCTCTGGATGCTGACAGAAGTGGTACTATGTCATTGGATGCTGTAGAAGTTGGCATGTTTCCTGTCAGCAAGCTGTTTGTATTGACATCAGTTCATCCTGTTCTCTCTAAAAAAGCATGAAACTCATTCACCAACTTTTTTTCAACCAGGACAGGTTTAGTAACCCTTATTCAAGAATGCTGCCTGCCAGTTATCTCTTTGGAGATCTGAAAATGCCTCACAATTTCTGGCACTTCATACAGTCTCCTAACTGCCTTGTCTTATGTTTGCCTTATTAGTATCCTTTATTCTCTCAGCATCCATAGGATATTACAAAATCCTTTCAATATCCTTTTCAAAATCAAGACATACCCAAATCTACAGTTTTTTTTGAAGGTCAAATTCTACCACTAAAGACCAGTTCTCCAGTAATTGGATAGCAATAGTAGCTGTTTACAATAGTTTAGGAAGGAAAATATGTTTTCAAATGTCTCTCTAATGCAAACCCTATTCATAGAGCAAACAAGTCACCAGAAATCAAGTAATATAGCATTTAATTGAACCATACTAATAAAATCTAATAGGAAAGCCTTGCTATAAAACCAACAGAAAATATTACCCTTCACAGACTCTGGCATCATCAGTAAGAAGGAATAAATTTCCAGGGAGACACATCCCGAAGTCATAAAATGAAAGAATGAAAGCATTTATTATGCACCTACTATACACCAGACACTGAGCTAGGAGCTGGGAATGTAAAAGTGAGAACATCCCTGCCTTTAAGTCCCTGATTACATTTAAATAAAGATAACAACAAATAGATGGGAATAGGGAGCAGAGAAAGGAGTTTTTGTCTGGCAAGTCACAAGACTGGTAAGTTGAGCCATGGGGCAGCCTATTATCATACCTTTTTCAAGAGCAATTATAGCATTGATTTGATTCCTGTTCCCAGAAACAGAGATGAAAAACAGGGTAAAAAGTTGGGACAGGCTATGTATACAGGGCCAAGAAAGCTAGTAAGATGTCCGAAGTGGATGGATGTGAAGCATGGTCTAGGCTTGGCCTATAAGGAGCCCATACAGCCCTGCTTTACATAGCAGAATGAGATGAGTTGCCTCCTAACTCACGCTTCTAGGGAGACTTGAGTGAGGAAGACAAACCTGTGTTGTTCCTGGAAAACTTCCTTAGTAACCCTTTGCTTCCTCAGATATCTTCTGATGAGGATCCTCCTCTATGAGGGGACTAGAGCCAAGGTTGGTCGAGAGAAGAGAAAGGATTTGACAAAATCACTGTGAGGGATGCAATAAGGATCAATGACAATTTCATAGAAGAATTGGCTAGCAGCGATGAAGGTCAGCCCAAGTTTGTTTAGAATGAATTTGTAGTGGGTGATAAGTTGATTTCATTTTTTTCCCCACAGCTGTGGAGCAGAAGTTGAGAAATCAGATGATAGAAATGAACCAAGGATATAGTTTTGCACCTTGGAATTAGTGACAGGACAAAGGGGCAAGGTGCTCAGGATTACTGAGATATTAAAGTGGCAAACCATGGTATCAAGGCTAAGTGTGGAGACAAGTGAAACCAGATTGTGGAGATGAACTGGAAGAATAGGGATGAGTCATACACAATAAGAGCAAAGAACAAGTTTAATGTGATAGTGGGACATATAAAAGGATGAGAGGTTGTAACTGGAAACTGGATTGTCAAAGTTATAGATCATGGAAGTGGAGCAAAACACAGAGATAGTGAAGTCTAAAGTATGGCCATTTTTGGTATATGGCTAAAATGAGGTAGAAAAAGAAGGCAATTGTTGAAGTTCAGGAAGTTGAAGAAATCTGTGGTCAGGATATCAGAGGTGGTCAGAATAAGTACTGAAGTCCTTAACGATGATAAGGAATCAGGTGAGAGGAAAACCAGGTTCTAAAGTCATTGAAGGGGCAGCTAGGTGGTGCAGTGCCTAGAGCACCAGCCCTGGAGTCAGGAGGACCCGAGTTCAAATGAGGCCTCAGACACATAACACTTATTACCTGTGTGACTCTGGGCAAGTCACTTAACCCAAATTGTCTCACTGAAAAAAAAAAGGCATTGAAAAGGAAAGACCTGAAAGCTTATAAAAATAGCAATAAGGACAAAGATAGAATGGTATAAGTAGAATGAATGGACAGGGATAGGAAGTGTGTTTTCTGGGTGAGAGTATAAAAGAATGAAGTACTCCTAAAATATGTCCATAAAGATTATCCCCAAAGTGTCATATTCTAAGATGTTATCTTATCATGACCATAGTGTAACCAAAAATCTGGCTGCTTCTAGAAATAAAAATGTCTTAATCCTCCTGTTTGAATTTTTGGAAACATTTCTATTGCATATTTCTGAATTACCCAGAGGCCAAAAAGGAGTAAATTTCTTCCCTAAAATGTTAATTGTGCTCCCCAACCCATGCATAAGGTTCAGAAACAAATCAACATTGAAGTAAAAATTTCCATATGACTCTCTCTTGTTGAGAAAGAACCTGGGGCAGAAGGCTAGGTAGGAAGAAGGAGAAGAATAGGGAAGACCAGAAACAATGGAGTCCTGAGCCACTAGACAGCTCATTGCCTTTGTACTGGTCCAAGACAAAATTCCATAAACGCTGAGAGTTATGTTATTATTTCCAGCACTGTCAAGTTTCATAACACTGAAATAGTATCACTGTTTGATAGTCACATGTTTGTGGTTTGATGCTATGAACTTCTAGACAAAATAGGGAGGGGCAAGGCTGGTGTTGGAGAAAGTCTCTTCCTTTCTCTATCCCTCTTTAAACCAAACCAAAACAGCAAAGAAAAAGACATCAAACAATTCCAGGAGCAAAATTTGCCAACTGAAATGCTCAAAATCTGAGAATTAAGGAAATGAACAAATTACAGTTCTCATCATTGCTTCAAAGAATTTGCTTCTTAATCTAGTTTTCTGAGCAGTCATAGAGCTAGAAAGAGTTCCCCAGATATCTAGGACTATGTCCTAGGAGATGAAACTTATTTTCATGGAGTATTTCTTCAGTGGAATCAGTAGCCTAGAAGGTGGTTTTGTTTCACATGAACATCTGATATCACTTTATTCCCAAGGTGAATGTGTTCTAGTTGAAAGAACATTGGATTTGGAGCCAGAAGAACTTGGTTTGATTCCCCATTTCTGCTACTGGCTAACTATGTGCCCTCGAGCAAATTGCTGGACCTTTCTGGGCTCTAGCTTTACAACCTAGAGAATGAGAGGGTTGAATCAGCGGGATTGAAGGTGCCTCACAGCTTTAAATCTTATGAAATTAAGGCAGCTATGAATTCTCCTGATCATCTGTTATATGGAGCACTGAGGACTGAAGCAAAGCACAAATCTGTGATCCTTAGACTAGAATGACTCACAAGGCTATGTAGATATCAAAAACGTGTGCAGTATGCGAGTCTAGCTTAGTTTTCTTCAACCATGGTTTTTTTAATCATCCAACTATTTTAAAAAATCAATTCAGCTTATTTTTCTTTGTATTTTCCTACTTTCATTTATATTCCCATCAATGCTTCCTGCAATACAAGGTTGAGGTATATGTTTTAAAAATCACATGATTCTGTCTACAGTGAATCTAATCAGATTTCCATCACAAGTACAAATTACAATGAAAATCAAATAAATAAGAGTATAGAAAAGTAGAAAAATATCATACCTCTTTTTGGTTTTGAGCAAGACCACTTCTGCCTAATTCTTGACCCTTGACCTAACATTTGGGACATAAGCCAGTATTTATTTTCTTATTTTGATACATACATGACTCCACTTGTTATACTCCAATTTAACTTTGAGATAGGACATGTTTTTATCAGTGAAAATTTTCTACCAATCTTCTTTCATTCCATTGCTTTAAATAATTTTGTAAGTCCTGACCTTGTCCTGAAATAGGTAACTAAAGAGCTGCATTAAATTCAATTTAATTGAATTGAACTGTGTCAGACATTGCCATTATCATTTGACAGATCAAACACAGAAGTCAAAAATTGGAGTTAGAAGGCATCCTAGAGATTGTGTGGTTCAAATGCTGCAGTTTCCAAATATGGAAACAGCATGTAACATATTAGTGATCACAGGGGTGGGGAACCTGAAGACTCAAGGCCCTCTGTGGTCCTCTAGGTCCTCAAATAAAGTTCTTTAACTGAATCCAAACTTCACAGAACAAGTCCTTTTATTAAGGGGATTTGTTCTATGAAGTTTGGATTCAGTCAAAGGGCCCCAGTGGAGGACCTAGAGGGCCACATGTGGCCTTGAGGCCTCAAGTTCCCCATCATCCTGGTAGGATGACAACTCATGTATCATACCTCCTCAGCCAGAGCTCTTCCCACTACATTATACTGTCTTTGAAAGTCTTGGGACTCCATTAACTTATTTTTTACTGTGGGAATTCTAAGTTAAGATTTGAATTCAATCAACCACAAGTATTTATTACAGACATAACCTAACCTAACACTATGTTAGGTACCACTAGAGTAGAAGAAATGGAACAAAAGAAATATGAGACAAAGTCCATGCCCATAAATATATAGGCACATGAAATAAAAAGATGTAGACATATGAAGCCAGAAGCCTGACTGGAGAGTAGGGTGTTGACAAATACACTCATTCTTTTCTTTATCCTGTTCTTTCAACTCAAAATGCTCTCCTCCCATCAATTTTTGTCTATTAAAATTCTATCCATCCTTAGAGATTCAGTTTAAATGCTGCTTCCTCCATGAAACCTTTTATAGCTTTAATATTTTGCCTCACATTGGGGTTATTAATATACTAGTCTTACCTCTTACTCATCTACAAGCCTAAGGATAGAAACTGTCTTCTCTATCTCTGTGTCTCCTCCCTCCCCAGTGCCTAGAACAATGCCTTGAATATAGGAAGCTATCAATAAACACTTTTAATGAATAAATGACAATTATAGAGCACACAATATATAGAAAGTGTTAAGTTGTGCTCTTCAGGCAAGTCTAATAAAAGTCAAAGAAGATAGAGATCAATAGAAGACAGACATTGTAAAAATGAGCAAGCTGAGTACAGATGTTTTAAGGATGTATTTTAGAAAAGAGGGGAATAAAGAATGAAGTCTGAGAGGTGAAATTAAAGATGGAATATGCAGGGCTAGTGAACAAAACAGTCTGATTAGAGAAGGTAGCACCCATGGGGGAGTAGCAGGGGATAAAATTGAAGAGGTAGCATGGAGACATACTTTGGATGGCCTTAAATGCTCAATTGAGAACTCTAAATTTTATCTGATGGGCAATATGGAGCCATTATAGTTTCTGAGTAGAGGAGTGATATTTATTGGGTTGTCGCTATATTCATTATAGGAAATTTTGATGTAGTGACTTGTTCTATCTCAGGAAAAATTTCTTTTTGGGAGACCCAAGAAAACATCAAATGACTGTCTAAGCATGCCTCCCCTCCCCACCCACACACCCCAGTAGGAGGACAAGAGCTGCATTTCGGGGGAATGTCTACCACCACTGATAGATAGTTATTGCCACCAAGGGCGCTGTTGGTTTTTGGGGAAACCTTTCCAATTAAAGCATATTCAAGGGATACTAGAAGGAAAAAAAAAAGCTTCACATGCTCAAACTAAAACAAGTATCTATTTTCCCACAAGATGTCATCTGCCAAATTGTCTCAGGGTCTTTGTTAAGTGCTAAACCATTTCCTTCAACTCTTCAATCAGCTGACACCAATTCCTAAGCTTTTAATCTAGACCCCATTTCTTTCCTTAACACCCTAAATCTCTGGTAGCTGAGTACTGGCTTTGCATGACCAACCTGGTGCTTCTGGACCCTTCCAAAAGGGAAATTTCTGGTCAGGATCTTTCCCTATTTTATGATCCAGGAAGTCTCAGCCTGTGTCATGGGGGACATCATCTTTTGCTCATGTCAGGCTGCATTCCCAGTTCTGACTCTGTAAAGAGGATGGTAGCAACCTTTCTCAGAAAGTCAAAACCATACTGACTTCATACTATTGCTACAGTTTCTTCCTGGTCACAAGGACCACCTAGAACTCTTATTTTGACTGGGTTGCTCAAAGGAGGGGGAAATAAAAAATAAATTTCCACAAGTGCCTCATTCATACATGTCCTAAAAGAATATGAAGTTGAGGAGAAACCTAAGGAGATTCTGGAAAGAAGTATAGCACAAGATTGAAAAGCTTAAAATAAATCCCTGTTCCCACAACAACCACCAAAAAAAAAAAAAAAGCCAGCATTTATTAACTAAGCATTACAGCATGGAAAGAGTGTCACCCCTTGACCACACATGTACTAACACACCTGCAGAACAGTCACTACTCAGAAAAAAAAAATAATTTCATAGGCATATTAAGTTACAAAAAAGGCAATCTTAAATAACAGAACAGTATTGACTTCCTTTCCACCTGAGCAAGTGTAGTCACAATGAATGAATGGTTGCTGGTGCCAAGTAAACACTTGGGCAACACCAGATCGCACAGGAGAAGGTTTATTGCCTCTCAGATTCACATGGCAATTATCTATTATCAGGTCTTCGGAATAGCTCACTTTGTCTTGATGGGGATGAGTCAATCGACAGGACAGGTGATGTCAATGCACCCATTACACCTATGTAACCAGCATCGCAGAACAAGGTCGACCTTCATTCAACAGAAAGAAATAAGCAGGTGGTGTACTCACTGAAGTTCTTTCTGATTTTCTCATCTACCTCTCACCTGGGACTCCAGATGAGTCTTACGGACTTTGATGGACATAAAGGGGAATGACTGGGCCCTGTACCTACATGCCATGTGGATGTGAGTGACGTACGGAAAGCATGCAGGTGCATGTGGGAAAAAATCTAATAGAAATGGGGCACAGCACACCATAAAAGGACACATCAAAGGAGCTAGCAGCCTTATTTGTACAAAAATACAAGGAGAAGCCACTGTTTCTGGGTACCCTCCTAGAAACAGAGCTAAACACAGCTCCCTGAGGTGAATTGTTGACTGACATGACAACAAAAGACAGGGCAAGTGCTAATATTTCCTGGCTCATTCATGGTACTTCCCAGAGCACTCACCAGTGAGCCACCTGCTCCTTTCTTCTCTATATTCTTTTTAACTCACGCAGACTTAAAAAACCAAACTTCCCTCCCATTGCTACTCTATATGAACCTCTATTCTGATCAGGTTGGTCTACAGACATTGCACATCTTTGCCTATGAACTTTTATATCTGGAACACCCTCTACTTTACCCTGTCCCTCCCCTCCATTCTCTCCCCTTGGGTCTTACTTCAGGGTCCTTCCCAAGTATCACCTGCTGTATAAAGCATAGCCTAAACAATCCCAGCCCAGTGATCTTCAATTCCTCTGAACTGTAGAACTTTTTCTATTAACCAGATTAAGAATTTCACACTTGCTATATCCTATCTTAAGTTCTTAGTTATCTGAAAGAGAGAGAGAGGGGGAGAGAGAGAGAGAGAGAGAGAGAGAGAGAGAGAGAGAGAGAGAGAGAATAGAGAAATAAGTAAGGATGTAGACCATTAAACCCTTTTAGGGCAGGAAACATATTTCCTCATATCTTGCCATAGTGCCTAACAGTGATTTGCACAAAATATACGTACAATAAATATGTTATTTGACTAATATTTCTCTCTACAAACCCCTTAGTGAGGTACCAAACAAAAAAATCTGATTCCAAAGCTACCTGAAATCAAACTAGGAAGGACAGGGAAGGAATGGGCAAGGGCATGATTTCATATTCATTAAAAACTATAAGTCATAATGATAGTTGCCATGGAAGGATTACATTCGCTGTAGCCACAGGACAAGATCCAACCCACATCCAGGTCTGGTGACCAGCTGCCTCTGTCAACAGGGGTAAGTGAGGGGGTATAGAAGAGATGGAACTACCATATACTGTCCTCCTACAACCTTAGTGCTCCCCTAGCCATCTTGGAGGAGGAGGAGGAAGACCAAGTACAGGCATGGCCTAAGCCCAGACCAAGGTCCAAAGACCCTTCTGCAATACCCCTTGGAAACTGTGAGCTTTGCCATTCACCTGATACCTCTGACCACTCCCATGGCCTCCCATGTTTTTCTCCTTGTTCCTGTATTATTCAATTTCCAGACAAGAGCAAGCTATCCCCAATTCCCGCCTCCTGCTATCTCATCACTATACTCCCAATCCAACTTCACCAGTCTCCCACTTCAGCCCTATCCAACCCTTCCACTGGCATACTGGAATTCCCTTCTGTAATAAGAAAACTTTCCTCATCTTGGACCTGTTCTTTTTATAATCTTTCCATTTACTAACCATCCCTGGTCATTGAGACACGGCTCCTCACTCCTTCTCCATGACACAAAACTTCTCACCTTATCCAGCATTGACTGAATCTTCTTTCAAAAAAAAATTAACCTGGAGGTGAGTCAGAACACTCCTTGCTATATACAACTCTTTTCCTCCATTACTCAGCAATCTTCCTCCTTTAAAGTCAACTCAATAAAAATGTTCAGTTCTATCCAAATGAGTAGGACTGTAGTATAAAAATTAGTCTATTGGACATTTGGATGTCTCAGATACATTTTAAATTCAACGTGACCAAATTAAATTTCTTTCCCCCCCACCCCAAGTCTCCTCTCCTTGCAAGCCTCCTTATTTCTACTGAAGACACTACTTTCTTTCCAGTTTTCTGGATTTGTAACCTCAGCATTATCACTGACTCCTCATATTCCCTCTCCATATATCGAATTAGTTGCCAAATCTTGACATCTACCTCCATAACACCTCACATATTCAAACTCTTCTCTGTACTAACACAGTTACACCTTATTTCAGGCCCTCATCACATCTTTCCAGATTATTACAACAGACTCCTAAATAGTCTGTTTGTTTCAAATCTCTCACTACTCCAGTCTAGCCTAAGGTAGCTGGTGGCACAATGGACTGAATAATAGGCCTAGAATAATGAAAACCTGAATTCAAATTTAAACTCAGGTATTTGCCAGCTATGTGACCCTGTGCAAGTCACTTAATCTCTATTTGCCTCAGTTTCCTCAACTGTAAAATGAGAATAATAACAGCATCTACCTCCCAGGGTTGTTGTGAGGGATCAAATAAGATAATAAATGTAAAATATTTAGCACTATGTCTGGCACATAGTAAGCGGGAGACTTAGGAATAAAATCCTAAATACCAAGTGAGTCAATGAATAAATCACAGAAATAATTAGTAATTATGTTCAAAAAGAATAAGGATGAAAGAACATCATAAGATTTCTGGGACAGAGCTAAAACAGTCCTATATCCCCAAACATACATTAACAACATGGAAAAGAAGAGGATTAATGAACTAAATACACATCTTTTGAAAAAATTAGAACAACAAATATGCAAACCAAAAATAAGCACAAAAGAAGAGGTACTGAAAATCCAAGAAAAGATACATTGGAAACCAAAAATACTTCTGAAATTAAATTATCCTAAAAAAAAGATAACACTCTATCAGTCTACTTTTATGGAACAAATATATTTTAATACATAAACCAGGATAGTATAAAGCAGAGCAGAAGAGCTATATTCCAACATCATTAATGAATATAGATTAAAAATTTTTTTAATTAAATCCCTGCCTGACTACTGTAATTCATCCAAGAAATCATTCATTGTGACTAAATTGGACTTATATCAGAAAGAGGGCTAGGAGGGGAATGAAGGATAAACTAGTCACCTCTTCAAAATGGAAACTTCGAGAAATTCACCAGTGAAAAAAAGGGATTACAGAGGGATGTTTTGAGTTGAGAAAACCACAGGTGAAGCTGGATTTTCCAGAGCAAGGAAACACCAGTTTCTGAGGGAAGATCTAGGAAGAGAATGCATGTTTAGAAGTCCTTTAGAAGTCATTTATCCATAAATATGGCTGGGAGGGGAATGACAAAGGACAAGACTCATTTATGTAAGGAAAAATACTTACAAAATATAGGCATAGGGATTTTTTAAATATAAATATATATTTATATTATATATAAATATACCTGTTGAATATAAAATATACCTGTTGAAATATAAAAATACCTGTTGAAAAAATAAAACCAAGTATCATACACAATAGGGAAAAGCTAAAAGCATTCCCAGTAAATACAGGAGTAAAGCAAGGATTCCCATTTTCTCTGATAATATAATCTTAGAAATGCTAGCAATAGCAATAAGAAAAGAAAGAGGAGTTGAAGGTATAAAGATAGGCTAAGAGGAGATAAAACTATCCATATTTACTGATGACATAATGGTTTACTTAGAATCTTAGGAAACATAACAGATATAGTAGAAGAAAGAGCTCTCTCTTGCACAATTGTTCCACAGAAACATAAAAAACCACCAAAATGAGTCCTGATAGGAAATCCAAGAAAAAAAATCAAAACTGACTCATTCTTCCAGTACTATTCAACATAGGGAGATAGAGAAATCTGCAGACACTGAAGTAGTAAGCTTTCTAGTATGGATACTAGACAAGGGACTGTCTGCAGCTCTGTATCAGACAAGAAGCGATCTCAGAGATGGCACAGAGATGGCACAAAACTGTACAATCCCCAGTCTGAGATGTACCTGAGCTTCTAGAACAAAATAATACTCAATGCCCTGAGAAAGTGGGAGCAAGACCAAAAAGGATACAAAAAATGACCAAGCATGACTCCAGTATTCCCTCTACAATTATGCAAAACCTGACCCTAATACAAACTCTGAAGTTATGAAGTAAGACTAGAAGCAAGAGCAAAGAGAGACAGACAGATAAGAGATAAGAATTATTATAATGATGAAGGTACTCTGGACACAAACACATAAGTAGAGAATGATTCCAAAACATGTACAAGTAAAGCCTAAAAAACAACACAGCTTGAGCACAAGTTCAACTAGAATTTCTTGAAAAGATGAAGATGTTATTTTTAAGAGTTTAAAATGATTTTGTAAATGAAATAAAGTTCTAGAAGAAAGAATTGAGAAAAGTAAATGAGAGTTGTGGAATAAATAATTGAAGAGGAAATTAAAAGCTTGGCACAAAAAAATATAAAACATTTTCAAAGCCATTGATTCCTTAAAATAGAATGAACAAAAAAAGTTAAGTATTCTATGAAATAAAAAATATTAAAATAAATTCAAAAGACAAAAAAGGAGAATAAATTGTAACATATCTCATATGAAAAAATAACCGATTGGAAAACAGAACAAGAAAAGATAATTTAAGAATCATGGAACTACCTAAAAGCTATGACCACAAAAGAACTTAGATACCATATATCAAGAAACCATTAAAGAAAACTGTTCAAATCATTTACAACCAAAAGACAAAGTGAAAATAGAAATAACTGATCAGTCATCTCCTGAAATGCCAAAATAAAAATTCACAGGGACATTATAGTCAAAATTTCTAGCAACCATGTTAAAGAAAAAAATACTGAAAATTATCAAATAGAAAAAAATAAAATATTGAGGAACTATAGTAAAGATCACAAAAGATTTGGCTGCCACAACTTCAAAGGAATGTAGAGCTTGGATTATGATAATCCAGAAGGCAAAAGATAAAGTCTTGCAAGCAAGAATAACTTACTCAGAAAAACTGGGTGCGAAAATACATTTTACCCAACAGGTAAACAAAAGAGAAAGAAAAGAAGGGAAATCTGATAATGAGAGGGAGCATAGATTAAAAGAGAGATTAGTGCTAAGTAAAACACATACTAACCAGGAAAAATAGATCATGAAGTGTTTAAAAGGAGAGAAAAAATTGGGAACCTGTAGTTGGGTTCTGGGAAAGAGAAAAAGAAAAGGCAATGGGGAGCAGAAGGATATTGCATCAATCCTGGTGCTTAGCACATTCCTTTTCATTCATCACCCTCTTCTTTTTTATTTAAAAAGAAGTGTAAGAAAACAGAAAGAAAAGCATAGGAAAATTGCATAAAGGCAATGCATAATTAACAATAATAACTGTGAATGTGAATGTTCTATAAAATACAAGAGGAGAGCAGTATGAATTAGAAAGCAAGATCCCAAAATATGTTGTTTATAAGAAACATAGTTGAAACAAAAATTCACACAGAGTTAAAATAAGGGACAGGAGCAAAACCTAATCTTCTTCATCTGAAGTAAAAAAAAAAAGTCAAGAGTAGGATTCATTATCTCAGACAAGGCAGCAACAAAAATAGACTGAATTTTTAAAAAATAAACAGGGAAAACTACATTTTGGTAAAAGTTACTATAAGTAATGAATCAATATCAATATGAAACATGTATTCCAACAGCATAGCATCTATATATTTTTAAAAATTAAAATGAGTTGTAGGGAGAACTAGATAGAGAAAATGTAATAGTGAGAGAACTCAATGTACCATTGTCACCCTTAAGAAATGAAGAATAATAACTAGCTGGAGGAATATTTGGTGTTCATGAATGGGTCATGCCAATAGAATAAAAATGACGATGCTAACATGGTTCATTTACAGTGTTAATACTGTAATAATCAAACTATCAATGGGATGTTTTACAGAGCTTGAAAATGAAATGATAAAATTGATTTGGAAGACAAAAAAAATCTAGAATATTAAGGGAAATGATGAAAAAAGATATGACAGGAGGGAAAATAGCCCTCTCAAATTGCAAAGCATATTTAAAAGCACCAGTCATCAACATAATTTAGTAGTGATTACAAAATAGAAAAGTAAATCAGTGAGGTAGAGTAAAAAAAATAAAAAATAAAAAATAATGGAACTCATTAACCGAGTGTTTGATAAACTTAAAACATAAGTCAGGGGGAAAAACTCCTGATTTCATAAGAACTGTTGGGTAACTTGGAAAAGAGTCTGGCAGAAATTGCTCTTAGACCAACAACTTACACCATAGTCCATAATACATTTAAAATGGATGTATGATCTAAATATTAAAGAATAAAAATTCAATAAAAATCAGAAGAGAAGCAGATTATATACCTTTCACAACTACGAGTAGGAAACAAATTTTTAATCAGAGGATAGAGGCAACTAAATATATATATATAGATAGATAGTTTTTATAGCATGAAACTGACAAGTTTCTACACAAATAAAATTGCATTTGGGGTAAGAAGGAAAGTAATCAAATGGGAAATGGTTTTGTATCAAATTTCTTAGATAAAGATTTGGTATCTAAGAAAAATAGATAGCTAATATATATAATTAACAATAATACAAGCATTATTATATATACTTATACTAATATAAGTGTAAGACCAAAGGCCATGCCTCAATAAATAGGTGGTCAAAGGATAGGAACAAACAGTTCTCAGAAAAATTGCAAACTATTAACAATCACATAAAAGAATGTTCAAAATCATTAATAATAAGAGAAATCAAAATCAAAATAACTATGAGGCTTTACCTCACGCTAAACAAATTGTAAAAGATGACAAAATGGAAAATGGTCAACATAGGTAGCATGTATATAGCACTTAAAAGGTTTAAAATGCACTTTACACATATTATATCATTTGATCCTCACAGCCCTATGAAGTGGGTACTATTATTAACCCCTTTTTATCCATGAGGAAAATAAGGCTGAAATAAGTTAAGTGACTGCCAAGGATCACACAGCTAATATCTGAGACAGGATTTTAACTCAGGTCTTCCTGATGTTAAATCTGACATTCTATTCTCTAGGAATATAGGAACACTGTTACTGGGAATTAGTACAACAATTTTGGAAAGCAATTTGGAATTGTGCAAATAAAGTTACTAAAATATTCATACCCTTTGACCCAGAGATACCATTATTAGGCACATTACCCCAAGGAGATCATTGATAAGAAAGTCACCATATACACCAAAATATTTAAAGCAGCCCTCTTTGCGGTAGCAGAGTGGCATTTACTAGAAATAAAGTAAATGCCTGTCAACTTGGGAGCAGATAAATGAATTGTAGTACATGAATGCAACAGAAAATTACTGTACTGTAAGAATATGATGAATACAGAGAAACATGTAAACACTTCAATGAAATGATGGTAAACTGAGCCAAGAAAACAATATATACAATAAATACAACGTAAATGAAAAGAACAACCCCAAACAATCTGAAGTGAATGCTATAGAATTAGAAAGGACAATCCTGACCTCAAAGAAAAAAGATGAGAAGATACCCCCCCACTACTTTATATAAGTGGGATGTCCACAAGTTTGCAATATTACATATATTTTCAGATTTTTTCTTGATGTATTGATCAACTATGTTGATTTTCTCTTTACATATTTTTCTTTTTATCTCTTAAAAATAGTCTTAGTTATTTGGTAGCTCTCTAGGAGGGGATGAGGCACAAAATATGTTAAAAAAAAAAGACAAAAGCAAT